>NC_041358.1:4161874-4461874 GCF_900634415.1 Cottoperca gobio | reverse complement strand
AAAAGAATAAAATAAAAATTCAAATGAACTGTTTACCCTGTTACTTTAAAATGTGTAATTTACCCTCACTCTGCGAGAGAACTCACAATTACAGCGGGTTGGCTCTCCCGGATCCGTTTAGTGTATTTTCTATAACAAACCCCTATTAATCATTTCAGAGATCAAAGTGACACTGCAGAAGAATTTTAAATATTTAAATCTTCACTATTCAAATCTTATATCAGATCAAAGAATTTTGCTTTAATTTTGTGAGGCACATTGCCAGTAGATACAGAGACGCACACAGAGATGCACACAAACTCCAATTAAATATTGCAAATTTCTGTAAATCTCCATACTATTTTCATATCTGAGCAGGCCTCACACTGGGTGCATCTGAACTGCTGAAGAAGATGCAGCTCCAGACGTAAATTGATTATTATGGTCGATCTTCAGATGTTATGTGGATGACAAGTAACTTAAAAGTACATGCCATTTATGATGGGATGACTCCACAACACAAATATATATAATATCTTATAAGAGAAAGGTGGATTATGTAAATTGATAGGCCACCATTTTCACTGGTGACTATTACTGTTTAGATACAGCCATATTTATTCAGCAAGGCATTCTTAACTTAATATGAAATGTTTTCAGATGTGTTTAGTGTCAAACATGACCTTTGACATCATACCAGCACATCTTAATGACACTTTATTGTATTTTAAAATGTATAATTGCGGTAAAAGACTTTTGCCGATAATATGTTTTCCAATTAGTCTGCATTTAAACACAATTGTATCGGCCTTTTTCACAGTTCAAAAAAGTCGGATGTAAAAGACATCTTTAATCATGTCATCTGCTGGGAGTGAGTCGGTGCAATGACCCAACTAAGTGTGACATCATTGTGTGAGTGTCAGTGATGCTCTCAGTACTGTCATCTAAATATACAGTAAAGCCCTTTCAGTGTAACTAAAAAACAAACTACTGACATACTTTACTTGCTGCTACTTCACACACACACACACACACACACACACACACACACACACACACACACACACACACACACACACACACACACACACACACACACACACACTTACATTTTGCTCATAATACTTGCATACTTTTACTTACTTTACTAACATGTGTATGCAGGACTTTAACAGTGTAGTAGTGATGCTTTTGCTGAAGTAAAAACATCTGCATACTTCCCCCACCACTGAGCCCTCTCAGGATGGTATTACTATCACCACAAGAGAGTTCAGTCATTTGTTTTTATCCAGGCACATCAGACTGATTGTAATCCAATCATCCTCATTTTAAAATAACTTAGTAGTGGCCCAGCTCTGCACAACAATACAGGCAACACTCTCAAATAGTATATTACCAATCCACAAAAAGAAAAATGAAATCTCAGGAACTGTTGATACTGTAGTCTGCAAAGAAAGGACACTTGTGTTTATTTACTTGACGACACATTACCAACCTGCTGTGTATAGGCTGGGTCGTAATGGACAGAATAAAGGGAATATAGTGCATATAATAACACGTGCAATGTCTGATGTATTGGATGAAGTGGTTCAGGACAGGGACAACAAGATAGGGTAACAACAATGAAGTGTACAGAATTTAGTTGAATTTAAATTTAGGTGGAAAATATCACACACTGAATCAGCTGAGGGCAACACATAAAACTACAACAGCAAAATAAATAATCGTGATGAAAGATAACAAGCTCCACTAACAACATAACATATATCACAATGTAGCCGTTAGAGTTGGTAACAATGGAAAACCCTGGGTTTGTAATTTATACATCCTTGTCTCCTCTGTCTCCTCTGTCTCTTCTGTCTCCTTGGTCTCTTCTGTCTCTTCTGTCTCCTCTGTCTCCTCTGTCTCCTCTGTCTCCTTGGTCTCTTCTGTCTCCTCTGTCTTCTCTGTCTCCTCTGTCTCCTCTGTCTCCTCTGTCTCTTCTGTCTCCTTGGTCTCTTCTGTCTCCTCTGTCTCCTCTGTCTCCTCTGTCTCCTCTGTCTCCTCGGTCTCCTCTGTCTCCTCTGTCTCCTCTGTCTCTTCTGTCTCTTCTGTCTCCTCTGTCTCCTTGGTCTCTTCTGTCTCCTCTGTCTCCTCTGTCTCCTCGGTCTCCTCTGTCTCCTCTGTCTCCTCGGTCTCCTCTGTCTCCTCTTCTCTCTGTCTCCTCTGTCTCCTCTGTCTCTTCTGTCTCTCTGTCTCCTCTGTCTCCTCGGTCTCTTCTGTCTCCTCTGTCTCCTCTGTCTCCTTGGTCTCTTCTGTCTCCTCGGTCTCCTCTGTCTCTTCTGTCTCCTTGGTCTGTTCTGTCTCCTCTGTCTCCTCTGTCTCTTCTGTCTCCTCTGTCTCCTCTGTCTCCTTGGTCTCTTCTGTCTCCTCTGTCTCCTCTGTCTCCTCTGTCTCCTTGGTCTCCTCGGTCTCCTCGGTCTCCTCTGTCTCTTCTGTCTCCTCTGTCTCCTTGGTCTCTTCTGTCTCCTCGGTCTCCTCTGTCTCTTCTGTCTCCTTGGTCTCCTCTGTCTCCTCTGTCTCCTCTGTCTCTTCTGTCTCCTCTGTCTCCTCTGTCTCCTCTGTCTCTTCTGTCTCCTCTGTCTCCTCTGTCTCCTTGGTCTCTTCTGTCTCCTCTGTCTCCTCTGTCTCCTCGATCTCCTCTGTCTCCTCTGTCTCTTCTGTCTCCTCTGTCTCCTCTGTCTCCTTGGTCTCTTCTGTCTCCTCTGTCTCCTCTGTCTCCTCTGTCTCCTTGGTCTCTTCTGTCTCCTCTGTCTCCTCTGTCTCCTCGGTCTCCTCTGTCTCCTCTGTCTCCTCTGTCTCTTCTGTCTCCTCTGTCTCCTCTGTCTCCTTGATCTCTTCTGTCTCCTCTGTCTCCTCTGTCTCCTCGGTCTCCTCTGTCTCCTCTGTCTCCTCGGTCTCCTCTGTCTCCTCGGTCTCCTCTGTCTCCTCTGTCTCTTCTGTCTCCTCTGTCTCCTCTGTCTCCTTGGTCTCTTCTGTCTCCTCTGTCTCCTCTGTCTCCTCTGTCTCCTCGGTCTCCTCGGTCTCCTCTGTCTCTTCTGTCTCCTCTGTCTCCTTGGTCTCTCTGTCTCCTCGGTCTCCTCTGTCTCTTCTGTCTCCTTGGTCTCCTCTGTCTCCTCTGTCTCCTCTGTCTCCTCTGTCTCTTCTGTCTCCTCTGTCCTCCTCTGTCTCCTGGGTCTCTTCTGTCTCCTCTGTCTCCTCGGTCTCCTCTGTCTCCTCTGTCTCTTCTGTCTCCTCTGTCTCCTCTGTCTCCTTGGTCTCTTCTGTCTCCTCTGTCTCTTCTGTCTCCTCTGTCTCCTTGGTCTCTTCTGTCTCCTCTGTCTCCTCTGTCTCCTCGGTCTCCTCTGTCTCCTCTGTCTCCTTGATCTCTTCTGTCTCCTCTGTCTCCTCTGTCTCCTCGGTCTCCTCTGTCTCCTCTGTCTCCTCGGTCTCCTCTGTCTCCTCGGTCTCCTCTGTCTCCTCTGTCTCCTCTGTCTCTTCTGTCTCCTCTGTCTCCTCTGTCTCCTTGTCTCTTCTGTGCTCCTCTGTCTCCTCTGTCCTCCTCTGTCTCCTCTGTCTCCTCTGTCTCCTCTGTCTCCTCTGTCTCCTCCGGTCCTCTTCTGTCTCCTCCTGTCTCCTTCTGTCTCCTCTGTCTTCCTCGTCTCTTCTGGCTCCTCTGTCTCTTCTGTCTCCTCGGTCCTCCTCTGTCTCCTCTTGGTCTCTTCGGTCGCCCTCTGTCTCCTCGGTGCTCCCGATGTCTTCTCCTCTCGTCGTCTCCTCTGTCTCTTCGGTCTCCTCTGTCTCCTCTGGTCCCCTCTTCTGTCTCTCCTCGTTCTCCTCTGTCTCTTCTTACTGTCTCCTTCTGTCTCCTCTGGTCTCCTCGTGCTTCCTCTGTCGCCATCTGTCTCCGGCTCCTCTGTCTCTTCTGTCCTCCGCTGTCTCCTCCTTGGTCTCTCTCTGTCTCCTCTGTCTCTGCTGTCCTCCTCTTGATCATATTCGTCTCTCGTGGTCTCCTTCTGTCTCCTCTGCTCCTCTGTCTCCTCTGTCTCCTCGGTCCTCCTCTGTCTCCTCTGTCTCCTCGTCTCCTCTGTCTCCTCGGTCTCCTCTGTCTCCTCTGTCTCTTCTGTCTCCTCTGTCTCCTCTGTCTCCTTGGTCTCTTCTGTCTCCTCTGTCTCCTCTGTCTCCTCTGTCTCCTCGGTCTCCTCGGTCTCCTCTGTCTCTTCTGTCTCCTCTGTCTCCTTGGTCTCTTCTGTCTCCTCGGTCTCCTCTGTCTCTTCTGTCTCCTTGGTCTCCTCTGTCTCCTCTGTCTCCTCTGTCTCCTCTGTCTCTTCTGTCTCCTCTGTCTCCTCTGTCTCCTGGGTCTCTTCTGTCTCCTCTGTCTCCTCGGTCTCCTCTGTCTCCTCTGTCTCTTCTGTCTCCTCTGTCTCCTCTGTCTCCTTGGTCTCTTCTGTCTCCTCTGTCTCTTCTGTCTCCTCTGTCTCCTTGGTCTCTTCTGTCTCTTCTCTGTCTCCTCTGTCTCCTCCTCTGTCTCCTCTGTCTCCCTCTGTCTCCTTGATCTCTCTGTCTCCTCTGTCTCCTCTGTCTCCTCTGTCTCCTCGGTCTCCTCTGTCTCCTCTGTCTCCTCTGTCTCCTCTGTCTCCTCTGTCTCCTCTGTCTCCTCTGTCTCCTCTGTCTCCTCTGTCTCCTCTGTCTCCTCTGTCTCCTTGGTCTCTTCTGTCTCCTCTGTCTCCTCTGTCTCCTCTGTCTCCTCTGTCTCCTCTGTCTCCTCTGTCTCCTCTGTCTCCTCTGTCTCCTCTGTCTCCTCTGTCTCCTCTGTCTCTTCTGTCTCCTCTGTCTCCTCTGTCTCCTTGGTCTCTTCTGTCTCCTCTGTCTCCTCTGTCTCCTCTGTCTCCTCGGTCTCCTCGGTCTCCTCTGTCTCTTCTGTCTCCTCTGTCTCCTTGGTCTCTTCTGTCTCCTCGGTCTCCTCTGTCTCTTCTGTCTCCTTGGTCTCCTCTGTCTCCTCTGTCTCCTCTGGTCTCTTCTGGTCTCCTCTGGTCTCTTCTGTTCTCCTCTGGTCTCTTCGGTCTCCTCTGGTCTCTTCTGTTCTCCTCTGGTCTCTTCTGGTCTCTTCTGGTCTCCTCTGGTCTCCTCTGTCTGTCTCCTCTGGTCTCTTCTGTCTCCTCTGTCTCCTCTGTCTCCTCGGTCTCCTCTGTCTCCTCTGTCTCCTCTGTCTCCTCTGTCTCCTCTGTCTCCTCTGTCTCCTCTGTCTCCTCTGTCTCCTCTGTCTCCTCGGTCTCCTCTGTCTCCTCTGTCTCCTCGGTCTCCTCTCCTCGGTCTCCTCTGTCTCCTCTGTCTCCTCTGTCTCCTTGGTCTCCTCTGTCTCCTCTGTCTCCTCGGTCTCCTCTGTCTCCTCTGTCTCCTCTGTCTCCTCTGTCTCCTCTGTCTCCTTGGTCTCTTCTGTCTCCTTGGTCTCTTCTGTCTCCTCGGTCTCCTCTGTCTCTTCTGTCTCCTTGGTCTGTTCTGTCTCCTCTGTCTCCTCTGTCTCTTCTGTCTCCTCTGTCTCCTCTGTCTCCTTTGTCTCCTCTGTCTCCTCGGTCTCCTCTGTCTCCTCTGTCTCTTCTGTCTCCTCTGTCTCCTTGGTCTCCTCTGTCTCCTCTGTCTCCTCGGTCTCCTCTGTCTCCTCTGTCTCCTCTGTCTCTTCTGTCTCCTCTGTCTCCTCTGTCTCCTTGGTCTCTTCTGTCTCCTTGGTCTCTTCTGTCTCCTCGGTCTCCTCTGTCTCTTCTGTCTCCTTGGTCTGTTTCTGTCTCCTCTGTCTCCTCCTGTCTCCTCTGTCTCCTCTGTCTCCTCGTCTCCTCTGTCTCCTCTGTCTCCTCGGTCTCCTCTGTCTCCTCGGTCCTCCTCTGTCTCCTCTGTCTCTTCTGTCTCCTCTGTCTCCTCTGTCTCCTTGATCTCTTCTGTCTCCTCTGTCTCCTCTGTCTCCTCTGTCTCCTCGGTCTCCTCTGTCTCCTCTGTCTCTTCTGTCTCCTCTGTCTCCTTGGTCTCTTCTGTCTCCTCGGTCTCCTCTGTCTCTTCTGTCTCCTTGGTCTCCTCTGTCTCCTCTGTCTCCTCTGTCTCCTCTGTCTCCTCTGTCTCTTCTGTCCGCTCTGGGTCTCCTTCGGTCTCCTCTGTCTCCTCGGTCTCCTCCTCTGTCTCTCGCTGTCTCTTCTGTCTCCTCTGTCTCCTTCTGTCTCTCCTCCCTCTCCTTGTCTCTTCTGTCTCCTCTGTCTCCTTCGGTCTCTTCTGGCCTCCTTGGTCTCTTCTGTCCTTCCTCTGTCTCCTCTCTCGTCTCCTCGGTCTCCTCTAGTCCTCCTCTGTCCCTTGATCTCCTTCTGTCTCCTCTGTCTCCTCTGTCTCCTCAGGTCTCCTCTGTCTCCTCTGTCTCCTTCCTCGGTCTCCTCTGGTCGCCTCGGCTCTCCTCTGTCTCACTCTGTCTCCTCTGTCTCTTCTGTCTCCTCTGTCTCCTCTGTCTCCCTCCTTGATCTCTTCTGTCTCATGTGTCTCCTCATGTCTCCTCGTCTCCTTCGGTATCCTCTGTCTCCTCTGTCTCTCCTCGGTCTCTCCGGCTCCTCCTCGGTCTCCTCTGTCTCCTTCCTCTGTCTCTTCTGTCTTCCTCTGTCTCCGCTGTCTCCTTGTCTCTCTCGTCTCCTTCTGTCTCCTCTGTCTCCTCTGTCTCCTCTGTCTCCTCGGTCTCCTCGGTCTCCTCTGTCTCTTCTGTCTCCTCTGTCTCCTTGGTCTCTTCTGTCTCCTCGGTCTCCTCTGTCTCTTCTGTCTCCTTGGTCTCCTCTGTCTCCTCTGTCTCCTCTGTCTCTTCTGTCTCCTCTGTCTCCTCTGTCTCCTTGGTCTCTTCTGTCTCCTCTGTCTCCTCGGTCTCCTCTGTCTCCTCTGTCTCTTCTGTCTCCTCTGTCTCCTCTGTCTCCTTGGTCTCTTCTGTCTCCTCTGTCTCTTCTGTCTCCTCTGTCTCCTTGGTCTCTTCTGTCTCCTCTGTCTCCTCTGTCTCCTCGGTCTCCTCTGTCTCCTCTGTCTCCTTGGTCTCTTCTGTCTCCTCTGTCTCCTCTGTCTCCTCGGTCTCCTCTGTCTCCTCTGTCTCCTCGGTCTCCTCTGTCTCCTCGGTCTCCTCTGTCTCCTCTGTCTCCTCGGTCTCCTCTGTCTCCTCTGTCTCTTCTGTCTCCTCTGTCTCCTTGGTCTCCTCTGTCTCCTCTGTCTCCTCTGTCTCCTCTGTCTCCTCTGTCTCCTCTGTCTCCTCTGTCTCCTCTGTCTCCTTGGTCTCTTCTGTCTCCTTGGTCTCTTCTGTCTCCTCGGTCTCCTCTGTCTCTTCTGTCTCCTTGGTCTCTTCTGTCTCCTCTGTCTCCTCTGTCTCCTCTGTCTCCTCTGTCTCCTCTGTCTCCTTGGTCTCTTCTGTCTCCTCTGTCTCTTCTGTCTCCTCTGTCTCCTCTGTCTCCTCTGTCTCTCTGTCTCTCTGTCTCTGTCTCTCTGTCTCCTCTGTCTCCTCGGTCTCTCTCTGTCTCCTCTGTCTCCTCGGTCTCCTCTGTCTCCTCTGTCTCCTCGGTCTCCTCTGTCTCCTCGGTCTCCTCTGTCTCCTCTGTCTCCTCGGTCTCCTCTGTCTCCTCTGTCTTTTCGGTCTCCTCTGTCTCCTCGGTCTCCTCGGTCTCCTCGTTCTCCTCGGTCTCCTCTGTCTCCTCTGTCTACTCGGTCTCCTCTGTCTCCTCGGTCTCCTCTGTCCTATGGCCCTGAAATCAATAGAGGTCTGCCGTCTTTAAAGACATTCAGGTTAGTGAAATGCATCTCAGGGGAGACAAGGAGCAGGAGAGTATGCGTGATGGATAAATTCTCCACATTCACATGACACAATCAATGAAAATTCTTTCAGATTCAATACATTACATACATATATTCAGCTGGGTTATTATTGTGGATGTTTTCTGAGTGGCTGCTCTCCAAGGTCCTGAAGTCTCTCCCTGCCTGTGTCTGGTTTGTCAGATCTCTCAGAATTACACAGAATCTTCACGGTTTTCATTCAGACTGTTATATTTATATTTGGATTTGGATTAAAGAAGTTATGAGTTTCCCCGTTAGCCAGAAAGTATAGACTGTTTTTATCTTCTTTCTTTGTGGTTAAGTTCTGCATTTATGCTACGGTTAATTTGAAACACATTTCATCTGCCTCTGCATGCTTGTGTCTCTTCATTTTAATCCACATGCTTAAAATTGAATAAAACAATATGCCAGCCATATTTGAAAGGTCCATTGATGAATTGCTGAAACATCGAGAAATACATATGATGATAAAGGCTTCTGAAACACACTGTCAAATTGGCATTAATATCCATGTGTGAATTGATTGAACACATATATTGGGCACATTAAACAGTTCAATCAATGTTTTTAACGCCTGTCATGTTCCATGGAAACAAATGGATGAAATGGAAAGTAAAAAGGTTGCAATAACTTCAACAAAGCATATCATGTAATAAAAGTGGGCATTACAGCTGAGTAAAGGCAAACTAAAGACAACACAATGTATTACAAGCCTAGTGACAGGTGAACAGCTGTATATCATCCCATTGGTAGGGCTGGGCATTGTGTATCGTTATAGTTCCTACATTGTGGTATCAATATCAAAACAACACTTGTTAACACCTTACTTTTAGAATTTAAGGGGAGACACTACAGGTGAATAGAGTAAACATTTAAACTAATAGATTATAAATACGCAAATTAGGTATTATCTAATACTAACTTTTAGTACATTTAGGAGAAATCTAGAGACACAAATACACACAGTTAGTAAAATAAACATCTGAATATGTACAGTATGTAGAATGTTTTCTTTCCACTAATCTGAAAAAATACATTTTATGGAAGTAAAATAGGACAAACTCTCAAAATTGACCAATACATGAAAGAAAACATATTTTTGCCTGTAGTGTCTTGCCTAATTAATACATTGCAATGCCCAGCATTAGTCATAAGTGACAGGCATCAATTCAGAAAGACACCTCTTCTATCCCTGCATCTCTCCCATGTGTAGTCAGTGGGAGAAACTAAGATGTTAACAGTTAGAAACAGAGCAGCGTCTGGTTTATTCTCCAGAAGTCGCGTCTCGATGATGCACAGGCTGGATTGCAGAGGAAAGAGGTTCATCTATCTTTTGCGCCAGTCATCACGCATTCCAGATGAAGATGATGGAAGATATCAAATCGCCTCTCTGTTGTTCACCTTCACCTCTGCACTCTACTCTCTCTTATGTACAAGCAGCTAGGCTGGTCGACTGCTTGCCCCGGGCCTGCTCCCAGCCTCAGGGCGATCAGCTGCTCCCAGACACCAATAACATTTAACATAGTGCACTAATACTAAGGAAAGGTGGTAACATGAGTTGAAAAAGTAAGTGAAATAATTATAGAAGAATAGAAAACAACGTGAGAGCCACAGAAACAGTTGTACACTGCCTTCAGGTCTGTCTTGCAAAAAATAAGAGTATAATATCCAATACAATCGGTTCAATTGAAATATATAACCTTGTCTAATTAGACTGTGACATGATATGCCTCGCAAAGGCATTGCCGTTGTGTCCCTGTCAAGCTGTCTCATTATCTGCGCAAATTGGATGGATCTCTCCCAATGAGATTACCACTGAGCGATCAAACTTCTCAGAAGCAAGCACGGGAGCCTGGCAGGTGGAATACCTCCATTTTACTGAAGAGGTGGCCATGCAAATCAGTCAGCTGGCGCGGTGCTCCGAGGAATTCCTTGTGAAAATTGCATAGAAATTTCTAAATAACGGAAGGCATGACACCTCTTTGAAAAATGCAAAAGTGAACAGATGGATGTGTGCCACCAAAAGCTTTCATTGCGGCGGGCTAATACTATGCCTTTGACTGCAATCCCTGCTTGATGTTATCAGTTCATCTCTTTCCTATTGTCTTTTTCCTTTTGCAATGGGAGAAACATTTTCCCTGTGGATTGGGAGGTTTTCATGAGCAGGCAGAAGGAGAAAATATTGTTGACATTAAACTGTTCCTCTTTAAGGGAATTGTTGTGACAAGGTGGAGCTCCCATCACTCGAAATAGCAGCTGTGTGCTGTTTAGAAAGGGGCCCAAAGCAATGTTTGTTTCCATTGAAACGGTGGCAACTTTTTCTGTCTTTGTAATGAAGAAGCTTCTGGCATTATATGTTTGCTCTTACATCTACTGTCATCGTAATACAATATATTTGTAGCAACATTGTTAGTGTTGTTACAGACGTACAACTTCTGCTGGCATCATGATGTTCTTTTTTTAATTATAACCACAACCGCCCTCCCCCAGCTTTATCGAAGATGTCAATGGGCTCTTTCCTTTAAACTACTTCAACATTATAATATCATTACATTATAATATCTCAAAATAAGTAAAAGTGTTGAATGTAATGCTGTGCTATCTTTTTGGCCCATAGTGCAAACATGAGAAATGGCTCAATCTGACAGAAAATAGTAAAAACTACAATCTTGCTCTAAATGAATACCTGCTATAATAGACGCATGGTTTTATGCTGTAATTGGGACATGTTTTGTCCTTAAAGATCTCAGTCTGTATTTTGGATACACAACTTAATATAGACTTAACATAGGAGCTGAGGTTGAACTTCCAAGATATATGTCATATGCATGAACAACCAAAATAATGTAAAATGTCAAAAGACCAGACACTACCCTCCCAAAAATAAAAAGTTGTTTAACCTTACCCTTTTTCTACCCCCTAATAATTTGCTTACATTACCTTACTGTGGAGAGAGAGAGAGGACGTTCAGACTGTATCTTGTGTTTTTGTAAAGGCGGTTAAAAACACAAACTTGACTTACTTGATCGACCCCTTGGGAAGATCTGCAATGATTTGTCAGTGTGAAGTCTCAGGCAGGAAGTCCAATCAATGAGCAGGCCTGGGCTCTTAATTACTGCTCCTTTTGCCACTGTAAGGAGAAATCAATGATGTCAAGTATTCAAAGCAAGAGACAAGGCTGCTGCACACTACACAGAGCAGACACAAAACTACAAAAGCCCTCTTCCTAGTTAACACAATTCCTTCCACTCCACAGCGCGGCTGATTCGGAGCCAGTCGATTCAAAGGTGTTGTTACAATGACGATAACATAATCGAAAGTGGCGACTAAAGAAAAAAGATGAGTGTAAAACAAATCAATCAAGTGTGGGGGAATGATATATTGCTTTAATAATGTATATTGAGAAACATATTATATTTAAGAAATATTGCAGTCAAAGTCCTTCTTACCACTTCTTACCTTAGTGCTCACTTGTAAACAAGGCGTTATACATTCCTTTAAAGAGGAACAACACTTCCAGTCATATTTCCTAAATTTCTATACTTCTTAAAGTGTTACTTATATATTTCTATGGGAGTAAATATGGTCCAACGTAGAATTAATATGCTTTTCCAATAAAAGGAAATGTTCTGGGTATAGCTCTGTTTTGTGTGTTACATTTCCATGAGCTTTACTTCCCCTGCTGGACCTTTCTTTACTCTCTTTACTGTCAATGTTTGTACTATATGTTACATTGAATGTATGTTTATCATTCATATACAGCTTTCTGCTGTAGCATTACATATTTATTTTTATACAGCATTACTGTATAAACTCTTGTAGCAGTTAATTTACTCTAACAAAATATTTCTAGCTAAAGCTAACATTATTTTAATCTTCGTCTGGTGTCTTTGGTGTCTAAACATACAATTGTTCAACTCAACATAAGAGATGAAATTAACATAAATAAAATATAAAATAAAGTAACATAAATTAGATAGTAATTGAAAATGAATAAAATGTTAATACGAATGTAATAAATGTATGTACCTAATGATAAGTATTAGTATATATACATGTCAAGAACAAGAAATAGGAAAATTAAGGAGTAATAAAATGAAGTCAGATAAAGAAAGAAGCATAAATCATTGCATTTCTTTTTAAGCACCGTCAAAACTAATTCACTAACAATATTATCTATTGATTTATTCAGTTATATTTCTGACTCTAATAGTGCAACACATGCCTCTTTCTTGTCTTGTAAATATTCACTGCAACCTTTTTCCTGCATGTTCCACGATACTACCAGAGTTCCCCAGTGCTCCACATCCGCAGCATCTGAATCCCATGTGGACATACAAATGTAACTGACGGGTCCACAGATTTAATAATTCATTTATATGGTGGTCATACAAAAACTGGATTCAAAGTTTTACTCCAACAATCTACCGTCAAATTCAAACTACACACACTGCTCCAGCATTAATATTATTCTCTCTTCCTTATTAATATTGTCTGTCTAATGGCTACATTGTGGGCTTTACTATGGCACATGATGAAATGTTCATGACCAGTGAACTATTCCGCTTTCACATCAATGCCCCACAAAGCTGAACCTGAAAGCACATGATGTGCATATCATCCATCCTCATTAATGTATTCATCAGTCCATCCATGATAGAAGTCGGCTCTGTCTCTCACGCTACAACACAATCCACCATAAAAGAAGACCAGATACAGTAGATACACTTGTAATGTGACGTCATTCTCTGTTCTCTGAGCACAGAAACTGGAGTTCAAACATCTGACAGCAAGAAGCCCATTTGTTGTCATCAGCCTTTAGCTGGCTGATAGATTCCTACTGCTCAAGGTTTGAAATCCCATGTGGACATTATAATCATTTGTCTCCCCCTCTACTTGACTGCTATTGTGGCAAAGTACTAGGAAATAAGTATTTTAGTATTGCATCAGCTTTCTGGTTTCCTCGTCAGCATTGCTATTACTACGGATCTGATGCATTTTTTATGATAATATTAATGTGATTTATTTTATAAAATAAGTATTTATTGTGCAATAATAAAATGGGTGTTTATGGGAAACCCTACAAATACATTGATTCTGAAACATATTTTATTTTTAGAAGTAATAATTTCACCTCTCAGTCTGCAGATTGTAGTTAATGATGAATAATAAACATGATTAGAGAACAGCCTAAATGTTCATTTAAGGCTAGATATTAAAGGATAAGGGGATATTTGAATGATTATTTATCATATTTGTATTACTTTTTTTGTCAGAAAAGCCCACGGTATGTGTTAGTGTGCCTTGCAAAACATTCCAACATCCTGTGCCTGTGGCTCTCAGCCTCATGTTCATTGGTTCCTGCTAAAGTAATGCAAATCTTTAAAAGCAGGTCCAAAATATAGAGCTATATATTTAACAAAGGCTGGGAAATGTCCTAAAACCGCTGGGCACTGTAGTTGTAGTTACTCAAACAGGGGGAAACAGTGTATTTGTTGTTGGTCAGAATCTGATTAATTCAGATTTAGTGCCTTAGTAAGCATTTACGGCAGCAGGACGGTTGTATGTGGGATTGACTAACAATCATTGGTCATGTTCATGGGAATGAAGGTCCCCTAGTGAATTGATGTGTGTAATTGGGCTTTGGACTTGTTTTTCTTAAGATTATTTAGTGTTTTCTTTTATTCATAGTGATAGTAGAGATACAGCCAGAACATGCAGGGAGCGAGCGCAACAAACGTCCCCAGCCGGAATTGAACCCTGACCTTACCGTTATACGGTGTGAATCTTAACCTCTTGGATAATAGAGCTCTATGGCTGTAATTCCTAACCTGGGGGTCACAAGGTCTTCATGATTTTTTTTTTTTTAAATATAGAGTTAGCTTATACCTCAGAATGTCATTCATTTCTGTAAAGAAAACTAAATGAAGTGGTTATTTTTTAAGTTTGGATTATATATAAGATATAAACTCTTTCACAGTGAAGACCTGAACACAAGCTGCTATATTCACAGAGTCTTCCCTCTCTGCTAAACATCCTCGTCCTGCATTACAAAGAGCTAACAGCACAATCGCCAAGCGTCAGGGAGAAGAACACACGGAATTCGTCAAAAAAAGCCTTTTAAGTATGCATAATTGTTAAGATAAAAACATACAAAAGAGACAGAGGATTGTATTAAAACTTCCCAAAAGTAAGTGGAAAACTCATCTCTAAAACAGTATTCACAGGAAATCACCTGCTCAAAATTCATCCAGATTGCATGTTTACACAAACTTCTTGAGTTTAATACTTGTGTTATCTGCACAGATTATCAGTGGTTCTACTGTTATTGTTATGCATTGAATATAATATTAAATATCCATAAAATATGTCACTTAAAGACAGACAGACAGAGCGAGAGAGAGACAGAGAGAGAGATGGATAGATAGATAGATAGATAGATAGATAGATAGATAGATAGATAGATAGATAGATAGATAGAGAGATAGATAGATAGATAGATAGATAGATAGATAGATAGATAGATAGATAGATAGATAGATATAGAGAGAGAGAGATACTTTATTCATGTCGAGGGAAATGTATGCATACAGTAGCTTAAAGACATTATACATTATATAATTATTTAACATTACACATCTCCCCCCCCTCCCTCCATTAAAAAGTACAAATACAATTAAAAATAAGCGATAAAGGCTGTACATTATAAATACAAAAGTAAAAATACAGACTGTTATAAATAATTACAAAAGTAATTTTACAACATTGCAACATTGACCACAGTTTTTGTTTTATGGTTTGAAAGTTTGGATTGTATGAAATGTTTGAAATGTTTGAATTTGGAGGTGTACACTCTTATAGCCAGGGAGAGTTCTTGAGCCTGTCTGTGGAGCAGGACAGGGATCGTTGTCAGGGGTCGTCAGTTTACTTAAAGATAGAAAAGGGGTCCCTTAAGGAAAAAGGTGGGGAACCACTGCTGATGGCAGGGAGGAATAAGAGATATCAGGCTTTGGATACAGAGACAATACTGCAGAGAGTTAGTATGATCCACTCAATAACATTTGTCTATAATAAATCCTTTTTATGTACATTTTGAAGTATTGCATTAGATAAGGTATATGGAAACGTAAAATGTTGATAAACCTTCTTTAAATAGCTGATCATGAACACGGCCAACATTAGCGGACATGAAAGAACAATGAAAACTCCTGAAATCCCCTCTCCATATTTCTATCGTAGATGCTTATATGGCGTAGGCTCTTTTTGTTTCCGGTTAGCAACCTCTACTTCTTCTACTCCGTTTACTGGCGGATTACAGTCACATGTAAAGTGTAGCCTACGTATCGCTGACTTTTGACAAAATTACGCTTTGAGTAGCGGAGTTTATGTGCTCCAAACCAGTTGATGGAAAAGCGTTTTAAATTTTTCACTTGACAATTGAATTGAAGCAACATTTCAAAAGTTTGCCTTCAATTTTCTTTTCACATTTACTTGAGAATTGAATTGAATACGACTAGTGTTGATTTTGGTCTTTTCGTGGGATTGGCAACAATAATAAAAATATCACCACATACTGTATGTTGGGATATCAAAGAACCTAAGAGTTATTGTCTCATTTGTAATTTAATAGCGTACTGAATCTCTAGCAATAAAACAAACAGCAATGTACATGCGGTGGGTACTACAACTACAGTTCATTCAACAGAGGACAACAGTCTTCTATTTAGTGTAAATGTAACAACCACATTCTCTGCCTTTGTCAGTGCTGACTCCTGCAGTTTCTGAAGACTGCCTAACTCTCACTGAAACGTAGCATTTCCTACTGTATGCTTTTATTTGCATGATGAAATGACAGCAGCACTGACTCTGCTGGAGATCACTAACCAGGACCTGTCATGTCAGCAGCACTTACAATGAGATAACATGAGCCTTACAATATTGTTAACACAACCATTATCACATAGTGGACTGACCCGGACGTCCTTGCATTCATAAGTACATGCATTAGCAGGTACATTATGTGTTGAGCAGCGACTCGGTGCCAACACTGATACAAGTGGGACATTCCAACAGGATTAATGACAACAGACTGCACTAAATCCTAAAGGAATCATTTATATGCTGAACATGAAAAAGTATCTTGAATTAACAATGTAAATGCTTCATTAGCACATTAGAAACCATTGACTGTAAGGGATAATACCGTGACTTGTTACACTAATTGAATTAGCAGTGCTGTTAAACATGCATAAATAGTGACTGCACTCTGAGGACAACAAGTGAAATCAAGGTAGTGATTCTCTTTGTTGTCATTTCCTTTTAGAGGGAGCTTTATCAGTCAGGTCTGCTCTCATTCCACCTCAGCCTCTGTCTTCGGCAGCTTACACATGTTTTATACCTCTTCACTAAGAGATGTTCCATCTGAAATGTTCCTATATGTGTGTATTGTTGAAGTACTTTGGGTATATGTTTTTTTCACAATTGCAAGAATGGCGGTGGATTTTTTCAAGTATAGGATAACATTGCAGGTCAGTTTTCATCTCGCACCAACGTCAGAGAATATTTCCACTTACACGCAAGAAATGTGAATATCTAAAATGGTAGATTGCCATGTTTGTTGCACACATTGCCAGGGTTGTTGCAAATAATTTCTCACCTCCAGTATGGCAAACTGTGTGCATAGTTGCATAAATTAGACTTTTCTCATGGTATTAATAGACCTTTTCCAAAGCAGACATGTTGACTTATCATAGCAGAAAACACACAGCTGTAGTTAATAATAATAATAATAATAATAATAATAATAATAATAATAATAATAATAATAATAATAATAATAATAATGATAATAATAATAATAATGATGGCTATACTCCTTTAAGTGCCCATGTAAGACATGAGAGTGAGTCAACATGCACACTTGATTGCAATGCAGTTGCTATGACGTCCATTATATAGTGTACTATGTACTAGATGTACTACCAACATGTCCTCACACCTAAAAGACAGAATAGGTCGATTGCCAGTGACTCCCAAAACTACATATATGACTGTTCTAATTAACGTTGTGAAGCACAACTACTTGGTTATATTTAGGCAATAAAACTAGGTTAGGTTTAGGAAAAGATGAACACTTGCCCGTAAATTAAGTCTTAATTTGTGTTTTCACAGATATTCGTTATTATCTAAAGCATAACGTTCAACATTAATAATTTTTAGGCATTTATTCCTACTGCCAATCACTCAAAGAAGCACTTGAGTGAATTATTGAAGTGCTGCTGTTATAAATGTGAAGCATTATTAGATTTGTGTAATCCTACAGTGGATCTTGACAGAGAGACTTACTCTTAGCTGTTACTGATGGACAGCTGATTTAGGTGTTGCAGAAAACTTTGCCGTTGCTGCTCAGGTCATGAACGTGCTCTGACCTAAATACAAAGATTTTGTTGGTAATGCAGAATGGTTCCATCACTCAATAAGAGAGTATTAGAGCCACGCATAATTCATTCAAAAGTATAAGGTTAAATATGCTACTTAGTGCTCGTAGTGCACTGATTTACATCAATCATCAATATTTTATCAATTGTTCTCTCCAGGAACCATCACCTTAAAGTGGTGGAGAGATTTGTGTGTCCCTATGAACCTGAGAGCTGTGTTGTCTGGAGCCTTGTGCTCCTGGTAGGGTCTCCCAAGGCAAATTGGTCTCAGGCGAGGGGCCAGACTAAGAATGGTTCAAAACGACCTCATGAAAAAAAGGGTAAGAGAAGGAGAGACCCTGCCCGGAGGAAGCCTGGGGCCCCCGTCTGGAGCCAGGCCCAGAGGGAGGGCCCGACAGCGAGCGCCTGGTGGCCGGGTTTGCCACGGAGCCCGGTCGGCACAGCCCGAAGAAGCTACGTGGTGCCTCCCATCCATCCATCCTGTGGGCCCATCACTCACAGGAAGAACCGCTGGGGTCGGGTGCGCTGTCACACTGGTGGCAGTGATGGTCAGGGACCTCGACGGACCAGACCCGGGCAGCAGAGGCTGGCTCTGGGGACGTGGAACGTCACCTCTCTGTGGGGGAAGGAGCCGGAACTAGTGCGGGAGGTGGAGCGCTGGTGGGGCTTACCTCTACGCAAAGTCTTGGCTCTGAAACCGTACTCCTGGATAGGGGTTGGACTCTATTCTTCTCCGGAGTTGCCCAAGGTGTGAGGCGTCGGGCGGGTGTGGGGATACTCACAAGCCCCCGGTTGAGCGCCGCTACGTTGGAGTTCACTCCAGTGGACGAGAGGGTCGCCTCACTACGCCTTCGGATTATGGGGGGGGAAAACTCTGACTGTTGTTTGTGCCTATGCTCCAAACCGCAGTTCGGAGTATTCGGCTTTCTTGGAGACCCTGAATGGAGCCCTGCAGGGGGCTCCAGTAGGGGACTCCGTAGTCTTGCTGGAAGACTTTAACGCGCACGTGGGAAACGATGGAGACACCTGGAGAGGCGTGATTGGGAGGAACGGCCTCCCTGATCTAAACCCGAACGGTCGTTTGTTGTTGGACTTCTTTGCTAGTCATGCAATGGCCATAACAAACACCATGTTCGAACATAAGGATGCTCATAAGTGTACGTAATACCAGAGCACCCTAGGCCAAAGTTCATGATCGATTTTGTGATCTTCTGTACCGTATCATCTGATCTGAGGTCGCATGTTTTGGACACTCAGGTGAAGAGAGGGGCGGAGCTGTCATCTGATCACCATCTGGTGGTGAGTTGGATAAAAGGGTGGGGGAAGACTATGGACAGACCTGGTAAGCCCAAACGGGTAGTGCGGGTGAACTGGGAACGTCTGGAGGAAGACCCTGTCCGGGAGCTCTTCACACCTCCGGCGGAGCTTTTCAGACATCCCTGTGGAGGTTGGGGGCATTGAACCTGAGTGAGCGATGTTCAAAACCTCTATTGCTGAAGATGCGGTGAGGAGCTGTGGTCTCAAGGTCTTAGGTGCCTCAAGGGGCAGTAACCCTCGAACACCGTGGTGGACCCCGGTGGCCAGGGAAGCCGTTCGACTAAAGAAGGAGTCCTTCCGGGTTATGTTATCCGGGAGGACTCTGGAAACAGTTGCAGGGTATCGACGGAAACCGTCCGGAACCTCAGGAGGGGGAAGTGGGAAACCATCCAAGCTGTGTACAGCAAGGGTGGGACCCTACTGACTTCGACTGAGAAGGTTATTGGGCGGTGAAAGGAGCACTTTGAGGAACTCCTGAATCCGACTAACTCTATGGTAGAGGCAGAGCTGGAAGCTGATGGGGGACCATCGTCAAATTTCCCTGTTGGAAGTCACTGAGGTAGTCAACTTCACAGGGGTTGATGAGATCCGTCCAGAAATGCTGAAGGCTTTGGGTGTTGAGGGTCTTGGTTGACACGCCTCGTCAACATTGCGTGGAAGTCTGGGACAGTGCCTAGGGGGTGGCAGATCGGGGTGGTGGTTCCCCTATTCAAAAAGGAGGACCAGAGAGTGTGTGCCAACTACAGGGGTATCACACTTCTCAGCCTCCCTGGTAAAATCTACTCCAAGGTGCTGGAAAGGAGGATTCGGCCGATAGTCGAACCTCTGATTGAAGAGGAACAATGCAGATTCCATCCTGGTCGTGGAACAATGGACCAACTCTTCACTCTCGCAAGGATCATGGAGGGGGCCTGGGAGTACATTTGTTTTGTGGATCTGGAGAAGTCATATGACCGGGTCCCCTGGGTGATACTGTGGGAGGTGCTGCGGGAGTATGGGGTTAGGGGGTCACTTCTGAGGGCCATCCAATCCCTGTACGCCCAAAGCAAGAGTTGTGTCCGGATACTCGGCAGTAAGTCAGACTTGTTCCCAGTGAATGTTGACCTCCGCCTGGGCTCCGCTTTATCACCAATCCTGTTTGTAATTTTCATGGACAGGATATCGAGGCGTGTAGTCGTGGAGGAGAGGGGTTGCAGTTCGGTGGCCTGAGGATCTCATCGCTGACCTTCAGCAGTCACTGGATCGGTTTGCAGCCGAGTGTGAAGTGGTAGGGATGAGGATCAGCACCTCAAAATCTGAGGCCATGGCTCTCAGCAGGAAACCGGTGGATTGCCTACTCTGGGTAGGGAATGAGCCCTTACCCCAAGTGAAGGAGTTCAAGTTCTCAGGGTCTTGTTCGCGAGTGAGAGCACGATGGAGTAAGAGATTGGCCGGAGAATCGGAGCAGCGGGGGCGTTATTATATTCACTTTACCGCACCGTTGTGACGAAAAGAGATCTGAGCCAGAAGGCAAAGCTCTCGATTTTCTGGGCGATCTTCGTTCCTACCCTCACCTATGGTCATGAAGGCTGGGTCATGACTGAAAGAACGAGATCACGGGTACAAGCGGCCAAAATGGGTTTTCTCAGACGGGAGGATGGCGTCTCCCTTAGAGATAGGGTGAGAAGCTCAGCCATCCGTGAGAGACTCGGAATAGAGCCGCTGCTCCTTTGCATTGAAAGGAGCCAGTTGAGGTGGTTCGGGCATCTAGTAAGGATGCCACCTGGCCGCTTCCCTAGGGAGGTGTTCCAGGCACGTCCAGCTGGGAAGAGACTCCAGGGAAGACCCAGGACTCGGTGGAGAGATTATATCTCCTCACTGGCCTGGGAACGCCTCGGGATCCCCCAGTTGGAGCTGGCGGATGTGGCCCGGAGAAGGGAAGTTTGGGGTTCCTTACTGGAGCTGCTGCCCCCGCGACCCGACCCCGGATAAGCGGTAGACGATGGATGGATGGATCAATATTTTACATGATGTACGACTTCAATGACAAAAAAAGAGACTAACTCCAAACTTTACTTTCTAACAACATTTACAAGAGTGAATCTACTGCAGCTATATTAAACTAAAAAGCATGCAGCAAGTCATGTTCTTACTTCTCCTCATCTTGTCAAATTTGGCAGCTTGGTCAGTAGCCCTACTCTTCAAACTCTGATGCTCTACGTAGCCCTTTAGCATCAGTTGTGCGTAACAGTTCTCCATCTGATATGCATACACTGTCCTTTCAGAATCAACTTCTGTGTTCACAGAAGAGACAAGTATGTTTGTCACGCAGTTAAGTATGTTACATGACACATTACACATGTGATGGAAGTTCAGTACGTTATGCAACTTAACTAATGTAGGCTGCGTAATTTAAACTAAATTAACGGTTTCACATGGGACACTAACAGCAGTACAGTCCTTAACTCCCGCCATAGTTACGGCCATGAAGAGCGTCATAGTTTGAAGCGTAGGGCCACTGACCAAGTTATCGTATTTGACGACTTAGGACGGAGAACGGGCTGGCAAATCATTACTGTTACATGTATCCATGTTTTACTGCAGCCAAACAACACATTCAATTCAATGTTTAGCATCGTAGAAATGCTAAAAGTTGCGTTTTCAACAAACTTCAACAAGCATATGAGCATATGCAAGACCAAAATGATTTGATGGCCAACTAATATAAAGCCTATTTCTTGTACAGTGTTGAGACATTAAAATGCTAAACTAAAGCGAGCTTTTCCACCCAGTGCTTTTCTAAGAATTTCCCTTGGTATTGTTTTCCAAGGAAAATAAATAAATAACTGAAACAAATGTGGCTTTAAGCCTCAGACCCTCAATCACTCACTGCTCCTCTTTCGTCCCCACACAGTGCCTATGGCATGCCCTGACTTGCTTTCTCGCTGACTTCCACCAAACAGTGAAGGCCAGGGCCAAAATAATTTGTATCTGTTCAATAAAACATTAAAGACTATCATGCCATGTCCTGCTCTCTTTCCCTCTCCCTCTCCCCTTCTCGCCTGCTCTCAAAGGTCTTGTTAATGTTTCAAAACTGCACATAAGACAGACCAGCCAGACGATTAATTTGAAAGATACCCACAGGGTACCTGCAGGATTTTTTCTTACTCCTCTTGCTTCTGTAGTGTTAACACCTAGCTTTCTTCAGAAACGAGAGTGGAGGGGTGGCAGGCCAAGGAAGGGGGTGAGGGTAAAAAGCGTACAAAGTGTACCCTGCAGTTATAAAACAGCGCTTTTCAAAAACAGCCTTTTGATATGTGAAATACGCTGAAGTAAAATGGGATAAATGTTTTAAATGCAACCGTTTTTTTTATTTGTAAGAAGTGTGACGATTCCATATATCCACACTTAGTAGCGCATTGCTTTTTTTCACCCCACTTTATGCTTACTCCCCTGTTTTCTGCCTTCTTTCATTCCTAATAATATTATCACTCAATTACACAGTATTTATCTTTTTTAATTGGTTACGGTATACTTTATATAGGCTGCTGTCCTACTTTCCAATGAGTACAATGAGAATGCGTTTGCAAAATAAGCTTAGAAGCATTTGACCTGATTAAATTCAATTAGATTCAAATAGTAGACATCGCTTCAAGAAGATTTAAATAAGCAGTCTTGTCTTTCTGACTCGTGGAAAGCAGTCTTGAAATATTTCAGATAAATGCACAAAACAAACTGCAGAGAAATTATATTTTAATTCAAGACACGCAGGTCAGAGGTGGTTAGTAAGATAAAAAAGGCCTGATTATTTCTTCACGGAGGCTTGACTGCCATGTTCTGCCTTATTGACATTGTCTGTTTCGCAGTGCGAGTTCGGTTACAGCAGCTATAAATGCTGAGCTACGAAAACTAATGCAGGGTGCATTCATTTTAGATAAATAGTTTAAGCTCGGGTGAATAGATGATTTATTTAAACTCATAAATAATTTCATCAAAATATCCCAAAGCACTTTTTGCCTCATTGTACATCATTTTCTAAGTATGCTAGATGAGCCCTCATTTATTTTCAAATATCACACCATGTCTCTTGTAAATATGTATACTGGTCTTTCTACTTATTTATTTTACAGATCTGATTTTAATATTTCATCCTCAGCATAAAGTTGTATTTGTTTCCAAGGGCACGATACCATGAAATAAATATCAGAAGTATAATTCCCAGTCTTAACATATTGGAGGGCATGAATCATTTAAGAGAAACAGATTTTGTACATAAAGCCAAGGCCTAATTTTCGGAGCTGCGCGGTTTGAAAATGTTAATCAGTAAATTCTTTCTTGTGTTCCTAAAAGGCTGCAGCTTGACAGCACAGTTTAGGTGGATGACTGGAGGGTTGCAGGCTCACACCATATGGTGACAAACCTGGTGATGCCGCCCCAAGCCAAGGATTTACTGTGGATTGCTTTAGTAAATATTCCTCTTAACTGTATAACGACGCACAACACAGACCTAAAAGGAGGATTAACTGTTTAGACACTGCCAAGAATTAAGCAGCCAGTTTGCACTCATGCTTTAAAAACACTAGCATTCTTTGTAAACTTATGCCCTAGAAATTATATTAAGTCGAGAAACTACAAGTAAAAACTTAGTTCACTGGTCAATTTTGAGATTTGGGGCTTTTTGGCCTCCATAACATGTCTTCTTTCAGACTTTTCTATCAGAAAGAAAACATCCAAAATACACATCTATATGTTTATTTTACTAACTTTGTCGATTTGTGTCTGTGGATTTCTCCTAAATGCACCAAACGTTAGCATTAGATAATGCCTCATTTGCTAATTTTATTTAACATTTCAGAAAAACTTGTAATACAAAAAAATTGTGTTTCATGGTGATATCTACTATCATTCATTTTTCACTCGATTAATCTGTAGTATCTTCAAAGGCCGTTTTCTCAAAATTAGTTTTTTTCTTTCCTATCGTTCCTACCGTTTTGAAGGTTTTACAGAAGGGTTTATCATTTACAGCCTGATTTGTATAAAATGTTATTCCTAAAAACATGGAAATATTATTTTATTATAACTTTTTATTTTTTATGGCTGTTGACAGTATTTTTGGATTTATGGAGTGACAACAAAGAAATCTAAAATATCCTCTTCAAAAGTCTTTGACTCTAATATGTCAACACAAATACATTTGAGCTTGGCTTTAACCAATGTACAGATTTGTTTCAGAAATGTATGCAAATTAGAACATATTTAATAAGTGAATGCCTCATTTGCATATTAAAACATTTTATTTCAGAAAACAAATACAAAAAATAACTGTCGTAATGTTAGTATTCAACTTGTGATATCTCTGAGTTAAAAGTGTTACCCTATTAACCTGTGTCTCCCCTCAGGAAATTCTTATTGCAAACACAGTGTAACACTGTGTCTCAGCTATTTCATACAGTAGAAAAGATTCAAATAATAAATGTAATGCCTCAGAGTTAGAAATATATGCACATAATCTGTCAAGGCAAAAAAGTCAACTTACATTACGCTATACAGCTCAGTAGTTGAATTTTCTGAGGAGTGAGTAGGAGGAAGTGTTACAGTACAAGCTAGCTTAAATGTCTGCGCTACTCGGAGGCAGACATTTTCTCCAAGCAGTTGCTGCTGTATAGGAGGTTTTCAGACACTGAGTGGGCTGCCGGAGCATTCACACATGTACAGTAAACAAGCCACAGCATGCCCTGAGTGGGACACAACATCCATTTGACCAGTGCGAACCTGTTGCTGTTGTAAATTATAAACACTTGAACATGCTAAGGCAGCAAAGCGTTAAAAACAGAGGGCTAAAGTTAACAAGTTTTCTGATAAGATATGAAAAGTGGAAAAAGGAAAGTGAGACAAATTGCTAAGATTGCTGTCTTACTGTGATTCAAACAAGAAGCATGATATCAAGTTCAGTGCAGAGAAAGGTCCAAACAAGTTTAGCCTAGCTTAAAACAGTTAGCTTCTGTCAAAAGTGAAAACCATGCAATGCCTTCCAACAAATAAAACTTGTTTACAATCATAACTAGTAAGCTAGCTGCCAAATTATTCAAGAGTCCTCTGGGTGATTCCTTACACCCACAGTTGACCACGTGTTTCCACTTAGGTTGTGTGATTAGACCTCTCCTCAGGACTGAGTTTACAGACTCTCAGTCTCCTGTCAATCATGTTTCACCTGTTACCAGAAACAGAGGTTTAATACGTTCATTTCTCTTTCTGTAGCCTACATAGCAGATACGACCAGTAAATAAGCAAGGCTAACCACTTTCCCTGTCTTTGAGGAAAGAACCTGCATTAATTAATGTTTGTGGCCACTTGAGGGTAGCCAACAGCGGACAGCGCCAACAGCGGAACCAGCTGATTAGTCATGTGAGTGAAATGTTCACTAAGTGTTTTTTGACAAAGGCAAAAACCGACTCAAGCTAGCATGATAACCTTTTTGTGGAATTGAGGAAGTATTATTGAATTGAGCCTGTTACTAAATACAGATTTTCGAATACAATATTTCAAAATGAGCATTAAAATATGTTTATGGAAACTTTAAGCTAGACTGACCACTTTTTCCTGTCTTTCAGCTAACGTTAAACCTGCATTAATTGATGCTAGAGGGCAGCAAAACAATCTGTAAACACAACATTGACATATTGTTTATATATTATATGTCAGACATGCTAGCAAACAACAGATGAAACATTAGCCTTTTTTTAGGAGTAGTCTTTCTGATGACCTGGTACTGATATCGCTATTTGGGAGTTAAAAAACTCTGATAACGATATCGGCCAATAGTAATTTTTAACATACTGACATTTTAAAGTTGAAAAATTTACTTTCCAGTGCTGTCTGGTAGCTAAACCATGTAATGGTGACACTGTTTCTAAAATTATGTCCATACATAAAATAAGTATTGATTAATCTCAGCACCAAGTGTATTTTTAAAATGTTCTAACACATATACCCATGTAGTCACTTCTTGGGGCAACAGAGTTAATAAAGTTGAGTAACTGTTACCAAGTGATGCACATCACACACCATACTGTTATGCTGAAACAGTCAATACTGGCAGGGGACAAGTTGTGTTGCGGTAGAGGACAGCAATAACCTTTAGAAAGTGTCCACCATGACTGATTAAGCATGTGCCATAAATAGTTCTGATGTATCTTCCCATCTAAAACTGAAAGGCCTTTTCCTGTAGCAACTATGAAATGTAATATAATATGCTCCGGGTGAAAAAATGAAGTGGGAGTAATGTAAGGATGGCACACTGTAAATCACTTATTGGACATTTTCCAGAGTGTTAGTAATGCTTGGTTGCGTGGCGAGAAATCAAATATTCTGATGTTCTCTCCTGCCTCTCAGTCTGATGTGTCAGTGCTGAATCGTTAAGTTCACAGCAAGATGTCTGCTATGGTGTGGGACACAAGAAAGCACTGGAGTTAGTGCATTTACACCAGCCAGAGGAGATAAATGCCTTTCCTTCCGAAAGGTTTACCACAGAGTCATCAACAACAATCAACAGTGGGGAAAAATCCCTTCCTGCTCCAGCACGCTCACACAGTCTGTGTGTCTCAGATCGGTACAGGAGCATTTTATCCTTTAGGTATAGCATTTATACTAATTCCTAGCTACAATCCACAATGTATTCACACACTTTTCTCTGGCACTGTTTCTAAAGAGATCTCTATTTACTTGAAACCCAAAATCCACAAAGACTTTTTCAGCAAGTTCTGATGGCGTGAGAGACTGCAGTTTAAGGCTGCCGGCAGTAATATGTAGATTGTAGTTTAATGTTAACTGTGCCCTTTTGGCTGGTAGTGATAGAGTACAAATTAGGTATTGATCCTCTCATGCAAATAAATATACCACCGTAGACAATTTCATAAACAAAAACTTTTATTTACTGCAATGTTGATGAAATGCAGCTAAAGATGCTGATCTTATAAAGAAGATTAGTTATCTACCAGATGTCACCGATCCACAATAAATACAGTTTTCTGTAATACTATGCCACTTCCTGTACAGAAAGTGTCATACCGAACGTTTTCACAATGACATTAGCTGACGAAACATTTACTAGAAAACTAGATTTAGACATTTTCTGTGGTTTTTGACGAGGGTTTTATACCAGGCTATTGCCGGCCAAATGTGGCCGTCGAACATTTTCTAATTCACAATAATAAAAAACAATACATTCACAATGTGATTTGTTTTTGTGATTTTTATATAAATAATGTGCCAGAGTGAATAAAAACATATCAAAATAGACTAATGGAGCTTGTTTATCAAAAAAAGGTGTGGGTTAAACATTATTAATGTTTTAGTTGGCCACCTGGCAACTAGCCTCCAGTTATTTTGAAAAAATGGCCTTCGGGCAAAGCAAGTTGAGTATTAAAACATTGAATGGATAGAATATGTTTTATTACATGATTAACAAACTGCTCAGTGATAACTGACGATATGTCTAATTAGCAGTCGGTTTTGGTTTGTGAAGAAAGAGACAAAGCCTTGAACAGGTGACAATATTACATCAGTGTCCATAAACTTGAGTGTAGTTTTTGACAGCAACCTGACGTTTGAGGATCAGATTATACTACGTAGGTAGTTTCTTTCAGTTAAGTTATATAAAAACTGTCAAAATGTAAGTCTAGAGAGTATACTTTTACTGCATGGTTTACACAAATATTAAATGCCCTCTTGCTAAAGGATCTCTTCATTTGGTCAATACATACATACATTATATGTTATGCTATTCCCTATATGGTAAACATTATTTGACACATATTTTTGATTGCTGCTGAATATCTCATGTTTATGTGGATAATTTATAATGGATAAGGAGGAGGTAAGGATATATAACTTTAAAGAAATGTTTACACCTGAAGTTCCTGGCTATAATACAGTTTTATAATGTCAATTGAGGATTGATAGTCCCATAGTCTGAAAATATACATGGAGGGGTTTCGGTTGGCATTAATTACATTACATTACAGTTCATTTAGCTGACGCTTTTGTCCAAAGCGACTTACAAAAAGTGCAAACAATCATGGGGATACAACTCCGAACAGCAAGAATCTTGTAAGTACAATAGCTTCAAATAGGTACAATCGTGAAAAAAAAGAGAACACTGTCTTCAAATAAGCCAGTTTAAAGTGCAACATAAGTGCAATATACAGAAACAGTAGCTATAAATAAGCCAAACCAATAAGTGCAACATAAAAAGTACAGTTATTTTGTTTTCTTCATCGCCGAGGTGCAGTTGAAACAGGTGAGTTTCCAGTCTGCGACGGAAGGTGTGAAGACTGTCTGCTGTCCTCACATCAATGGGGAGGTCGTTCCATTTTGGAGCCAGGATAGCAAACAGGCAGGTTTTGTTTGAGGGAAATCTGGGTCCCTCTCGTAGTGAAGGAGTGGCGAGCCGATTGGTCGACGCAGAGCGGAGTGAACGCGCTGGGGTGTATGGTTGGACCATGGCCTGGATGTAGGTAGGGGCTGATCCATTCACAGCACGGTAGGCCAGCACCAGAGTCTTGAAGCAGACTTGAAACATTAAGGAGTCATGAAGGCTCTAATCAAAGCGGTTATCCAGTTTTGCATTATGGGAAATGTTTTTGGAGCTTGATCCATACTAGAGACTAAAAGTCAGGATATCTCAGACTCTGCTCTGCACATTTTGACCACTTTAAAATAGTTTTCATTCAGTTGTCAGTAACAATATATTTAATTTAATTACAACACTACAATATCCACTTGTACAGTGGCAACTAAAGCATGATTAAACTTGTGTTATGTTTGTATTGACGCTCTAAACCACACTTGGTGAAGGTTAGTGAAAGATAGCAGTCTTGGTTTAATAGTGAAAAAGATAACATAACATAAATTGACTTTAAACATGTTTACTTTAATAACATTGAACCGAAACCGCAATCTTTTCGTAATACCACAGTTCTTATGTTGGCTAAACCTAACTCCATGTGCTTAGGATGTGACCCCCTGGTCTCCAGTGTCAGTGTTCTGTACTACTGTACGGCCTCCAGTACAAGTGGACAACGGAGCACTTTGTTATCTGGAAATAACGTTCCCACTGAATATAATCCAGGAAACAATGACATTTCCTCCACAAAGTAATTGAAAACAAACTAAACTAACTCACAAACCTCTCGGTGGATGCCAACATTGCACTGGATCACAGGCAGTGCATGAACCCAGAGCTGCACCACCCATCTTAGTTTATACAGGCATGTTGCAAATGACATAGTGACACAACAGGAAATCTCTATAAACAGATTCTGCATTCATACACAGAATCTGTTGAATCTCTTTTTGAGAAGTGCATTAGTTTCTTTTACAGTATCCACTACCACATTAAGAGCTCTTACAGCCGGTGAGCTGGATATGAAGGGCTAAATGTCAAGTATGTTAAGTTGAGGGCACTCAGGATGACTGGAGGATATTAGGAAATT
Organism: Cottoperca gobio; assembly: GCF_900634415.1. Taxonomy (NCBI): domain Eukaryota; kingdom Metazoa; phylum Chordata; class Actinopteri; order Perciformes; family Bovichtidae; genus Cottoperca; species Cottoperca gobio. The sequence continues at coordinate 4,432,818 of NC_041358.1, read as the reverse complement.
AATTATCCTGTAAAGTACATTTTATGGCAGGGAGAAACTGACACTGATTAATGAGCCTGAAGGTGTTTGCTTGTAAGAATATCAATTAATTGTTTTACATCCAAGTGGAGTCATTAAAATGAATGAGAAGACCTTGACTTAGCAAACCCAACAAACATGCAGAGAACCACAGCGTGATCACAGGGAGAACAGAGCGAGAGAGGGCTGCACGGCGGTTGGCGAAGCTCCCAGGTCACATTCTTGGCCCGCCCCTGATGTCTTCCCCTTTTGCAGCGCTCCACATCAAACCAACATGCAGTGCCAATTAGCAACACGGCTGAAGCACCGAGGCCACGCACTATCTCTCTTTTCTTACCTCTTTAATGAAGCTCAATCATCACCTTAATTTCCCTGTAAAAGGACAAAGCGGGGAGTAAGGAGAGCAGCGTGGAGAGAGGAGAAGGTGGTAGATAGAGATATAAGAGTATATTAAAGACAGGTATCGCCCTAAACAAGGTTTCTCTTATTTAAAGCCTACTGATATGAACTGGCCTTTCCCTCACTCAGTGATTCACTTGATCCTTTGCATTTGGCTACCTGCTAGGGTTAAGAAAAGCCTTCCCATTGTGCAGTGTTCTGATTATTTAAGATGGGCTTAAGGTTGCATCTTGGGAACACACTGGGTTTTAAAAACAGTCTCAAAGTCCAGCTCAATTACGACAGAGAGCTGGGTGGAGGATAGAGAGGTGGGCTGAGGTGGGCCGGTGCGGCCTTGGCCAGTCACTGGGGAGGGTTCCTCCGTGGGTCTGACAGTACAATGAAGAACAGGCCAGGTATCAAGGGCAAGCTGTTTCTCAAGACTACAGCACCAACTGTTTTCGCCTGCCCTCGCTCGACCTTGTGCCATCCTGTTCTCCAAAACTACGCAGGCAAAAAGCTGTTCACAGATGAGTAGAAAGCACTGTGGATACAGTGTGTGAAGGAAATGCATTGACAGACACTGTAAGGAGATAAAGACCTTGCACAATGGTAGCAAATTGAAAACAAAGCAGCGCCATTCATTGATCTATTGTCGTCTGCTGATGTACAAGTAATATAGCCTAGATTAAAGGTTTAATACAATATGTAAGTTGTAATTTTTTGAATGACACAAATTCATAATATAAAAAAGGAATATGCCTTTCATCTACTGGACAGATGTCTTTTCTCTAGCCTATAACTCAGTAGAGTGTATGTAGCTTTGATAAATGCTGTAATCAAACAAAGTATAGGCCAGCATATCTTATTTCCTTCATACAATAATAGACATATTACTTTGATCTTTGGTTTAAGTGGAACGCTGCGCTGTTATAAAGGAACAGTATTTTCTATGTAAAATTATATTGTCACTTAACAAAAAAAAAAAAAATCAAGCATCATGTGCAGCATAATCTACATGTAGTAGATCAAGGGCAATCATATCTTTTGAGATGTACTTCTGGGTAGCTGCACTTTCATTGTAAGTACATCAGCTAAGGAGGGAGAATCAAAATAATTCATGGCATTTCATATATTTAGCTATGTGTAGGCAGGAGCACAACAAAAAACACACATTTGTATCATAACGTAGCCAAACTGGCTTTGTTATAGCAACTCTTTCAAAAATGATTTGTGACTTTGAGACTTCTTGTAAATTCAATGCGAGACTCATTCATCCTCTATATACTGTACAGAGTATAGATGTACAGAGGATTTAAATACAGTCAGAATCAGGTACACAAGAGCCTGACACCTTAGAAACTTAAGGGGAGACACTAGTGAGTGAAAATAATAACTTATAGATATCACCGTGTTTATTACTTACAATAAACATTTGATTACAAATGTTCTGTTTAAATATGCAAATGAGGCATTGTTATATTACATATTTGCTCATTTGCACATATGTACGGTACAGAAATCTGAACACCGGATAAAGCCAGATTCTAAATTCTTGTTCATGTTGTGGACATATTAGAGTCAAATAAGGGATTTTGGACATTTTCTATAAATCCGGCTATGAATGATATAATATATGAACAAACCCCTACGTCAAAACCTTTTTAATTTACATTTAGAACATAATTTTTTTTATATAACACATTTTCTGAAATGTTATGTTTAATTATGCAAATGAGGCATTATTTAACGCTAACCTTTGGAGAAATTACGAGAAATCTACAGACACAACACCTAAATGGGTATTTTCTATGTTTTCTTTCTACTAGTATACAAGAGGACAAATAGCCCCGAAACTCTCAAAATTGACCAGTGAACAATGTTTTTACCTGTAGTGTCTGAGATGTGAATGCAGATGATAGTGAGCCTCTGCCTATGCACAATACACTGAGTGAATGGCAGCCTGACTTACTCCATCACTTACTTCTTTAAAATGTCTCTGCTGACAAGATATGGCTCTGCTTTGGGGTTGTTAGAGCCCAACACTGCTGCTAAGTAAGGTATATATTTTTATGACATCCATCATTGGTGAAAATCCTCAGACAATAACCATGGCATTACTCACACATCGCAAAAAACCCACCACCTCTTGATACTAGGCTTGTTTGTGTCTCCATCCCTGTCAGGGGCCTCTCCACTTGTAAGCCAGTGCAGACGACTCCTGAGGGCCAGGTGTTACCTACACGGAACAGCGGTGCAAAGCCATCTTAAATAAGCAGATACTTTAGCAGGGCCCTCGGTGCAGCAGAGGATCATTATTTTGAGGTGGAAAAATCCAGTTTGACGGATGAACCCCGGCCGCTGAGAGCCACATCACTGATACGCCACATAACAAGATCTCCAAAGAGTGAAACACAGACTCATTACATATCAAAAGAGACTTGGAGGAAGGATTTATTTGTTTTGTTTCAGGCTGTGATGATTCTATTTCATGGGAGCCAAAGCCGTGCACAAGCCAGCCACAGGTTCAGAGGTATTATCACCGGCCCCAGTGATGAGTTACAGAGTCCTAAGCCAGCCAGCCCCCGCTCCCCTCCCCTCCCCTCCAAACTGGGAATACCACGGGATCAGCAGAGATGTCAGACCGATTTAATGGGTGAGTCACTTAGGTGTTATTAAAGTGTGCCTTTTGCTGCAGGGTGGGAGCAGCAATGTGGTGTTAAAGAGCAAACTTCAAATGACCAGCATTCTCTCTGTGTACTCTTCACTTGTTCTCTCTAATTTCTTATACTCCTTTTTTCTTCTTCTTCAAACATCCTCAGAGCAGTATTACTTTGGCGTTTTCAGATGATTTTTTTGTCGAGTTTTAGTCTTTTTTCATTTTGTCTTCATAATATCCAATGGCTTGTTGCCATGTTTGATCTCTACAGTTGCCATCATTAATGATATTTCTCATTCCCAAACTCAGATGCAGTATTCACTCACTAAAACAATGGTTCACTCTCTGGGTTTAGCTTGAAAAAGGAAGCTGAAACATCAGATCATTACAATTATAATTACTTACACATTAATATTCCTTTAATGATTTAAAAGCTTTTTTCATGGTTTTTCCCGCTTGTTTCGTTGCCACTTCCTGTTGACTGTAGTTGCATTTAAATCTGTCACTATTTCCTTCCAAGAACCGCTAACGTTAGCTAAAGTTACAAGTGGAGACACAGCATTACTAAAATGCAAGATGCTGCTTATTATTCCAACAGGGTCAGCAGCTAATTTAACTTCTGAAGAAGGGATATTGTGGAGCACCGGAGGATACTTTTTACCAAGAAGGAGCATAAGAACTATGTACCCACTTTCACATTATTTTATTTGTATTCATTCTACATTTCTTCATAGGCCTCGTTTTAAAAGGTACATTTAGTTTTATTCTCATTTTCATTGTTGGAAGATTTGTCAGCAAATATTTCTTTATGATGTGTTTCTTAGTTTAGTACTGATTTGATGCATCCTGAGGCAGGACGTTGATGTAAGCCTCCGTAAACAACTTTTAGATGATGGACCTCTTCAGTTGTCAGTGTCATTAGCCTGGTGTCCATCCAACAGTGTGCAAATTGTTTTAGAATGTTTAGAAAAATAACCAAAGAGAGAATCCGATTGAATGCCTCGATCCACTACCGTTATGCAATTATTAGGAGTTGGAAATCGAGATAAGCAAATACTCGGAAAGCCATGATACCATTGCAGAAGTAGAGGGTGACAAGATGACGTAATTAAAAGAGCACCAGTCCAACGGCGAAAAACCAAAAACAATGTAGAAAATTCAACGGAAACATGACATTCTGTTTGTATCATGTATTGAAGTGAAGTTTCATCAGATCTGTGTGGAGGGATGAGGATACTGTATTAATCTGCTGCTATTTTTCTTCTTTTCAGCGGAGCAGTAGCTTCAGTGGACATTGAAGGCACATGCTTCATAAATCTGTTTGATCTACACTTTGATTTTATCGATACACCAACTTTTACACCTCAGCCAAGCGTGAAAACGTTTTTGCATTATTTGAAGATTATTTGTATGCGCAAATTGAAAATGTGCATTAAAACAGGTGGATGGAAACACACTTACAGTAAGTACAAAAAAAACAACTTTGCTCAGCTCGCTTTCTCCAGGCTTATATGTGCAGTTAAGAGGGTGGTTACTGTACCTGCAAGCCTCTGTATAGCCAGTCATCATTGATTAATGTCTCATCTAAATCAAGCTGCCATTTTCCACCATTGCTCTTTCTCTCAACCCTCCATCCCTCTGTACTAAGGACCTGGTGATTGTCATCAGATGTGACGGCACTGGTATTCCCAGGGTCAGCCCGTGACTAGAGTTTAACCTTGTTTCTATGCCCCTCCTTTGTCCTATCGCCATGCCGTTTATTGTGCATCCATCTACTACTTGTGCTGGAAAAAAGCTTTTCTGATCCTTTTAAAGATGTACTCAAACTGAATGCAAAGCACATTTTAGAGGCAGTGAGATTGCATACCTAGTTATTGGAAAGTTAACAGTGGACCTGAAAAGATGCAGATTCTAATTATGCATATTGAAGCATAAATGAGTCTGTAAAAACTAGAGGAATTTAACCAAAATAACTTGTGTTTCTGATCTGTTTGAGATCACTCAGAGTTTGAGCACAGTTGGTGTGTAGCCTACTTTGCTAGCTAGCTAACAGCTAAAGCTAACATCTGTATAGTTGGTACATTTGGGGTTTGTGGCAAGTAAACATGGACTATAAAAACAGTACAAGTGTACAGATGTCAGCTGTGAACACTATGACGGAACCACTAACCCTGTGCATGGAACAGCTCAGACTCCGGCTGATGTCAGAACTCACCAGGCACCAAAGAAGCCATAGGGCAACTGCCTTTTATCCCGAAAACAAAAGCCCACTGCTCCAAAGGCTTGTTGCTCCAAAGATACACACTCTGAAATTGAAGTAAATAAATAATAAATAATAATAATAATAATAATAATAATAATAATAATAATAATAATAATAATAATAATAATAATAATAATAATAATAATAATAATAAAAGTTGGCTTTTGTTTTTCGGGGTTTACGGTGGGTCGGACAATGGGCTTTCGGTCCAATGGGACATTTTCCAAACTATTGGGGTTTTGGTAATGTGCTGTCGGACAAATGGCACCTAATTGCGTCTCTCTATTGACTCTCTGTGCAATTTCTCAGAAGATTTGCATAGCATTCTGTCTGAACACACCTTTAGGGACTAGGTTAAGGTGGATCTGGTCCAGCAAACAAAATACACAAGTAGGACACGGGAGATAGCCATTTGTAACCTACAGTCAGTGCTGTTTATTATCCATGGCTGTGGTTCTTCCCTAACCTACCCTATAGTTCTTCTTTAAAGTGGAAACAGACAGAATTTCCAAGTGGTTTTATTGTAGGTGCCGCAGTCGCAAAGACAACGGGATTCTTTCCGTTTTCCTCAGAGCCTAGTAACTACCAACAAAGGACAGATATCATTTGTTTTTCATGGTTACTGCCATTGTTCCGCCCTCCGCCATTTCCACTACCGGTGATAGTAACTGCAAAAAACTTACATTGATGCTCTTTGGTAGCTACTGAGGCAAAAAAAAGAGCTATCCTCTTCCTGTTTTATTTGCGCAATGGTTTGACACATAGTGAAAGGAAGGCCTATAGGGAATCAATCCAAACAAAGATGATGTCATTATTCTAAAGCGATTACATTGTGCAATCAACATTTATTTCGTAATGATACGTTAAAGCACAAAACTTGTCTACTGCCACTTTAAACGTTGATCTTGATTCTCCTAACCCAGTAGTTTGAGTGTTCTAAACTTTATCAATCCTTCACCACAGTGGTGCAGATCAGAAAACAGTCGTATGAAACACGTTTGCTAAGGTGCTGACAAACACTGTCATCTTGTAGATGGTCGTAGGATCAGAAAATGCTCATACTGTATATCTTGTTTTGGAAGGCAATGGCAACCTACATATTAATGTTGAATATACATGTCTTCACTTTTTCTATCCACACAAACACAATATGCCTTTCTTTAAACCACAAAGTTTGCCACTTACCAACTTTATCCTTTCAACTTTACTTTTAATACATTTAAAAATTGACTTTCAAACACTCTCTTGCCTTCAATTAAACCGACGGGGCCTTTGATTTAGGTTGCAAGGTAATAAAAACTTCTGTATCAATCAATTTGCCACACTCCTTTCATTTGTAAAAAGATGTAATATCTACTTTGGCACCTGATGGTGGGGAAGCAAGGCTAAATCAAAGTGTATTAATAATTAACTCTAATTAGCAGTGTGTGGGAGAGGTGTGATGCCTGTTTCGATGGCAGCGCTCCACTCCTTCCTGAACCTCTGCCTGTTCGAGATCATCCACTGTGAGAGATGACAGACTACAGAGAGAGGAAGACAAACGTTTCTTGGAGGAAAGGCGCCGGGTCAAGAGACAGGACTGACTTTTTTGTATCTTCTTTTTATTTATTATGTTCAGTCGAAGAAACTCGGAGAGAGCGGGAAACAAAGACAAAGAGCAAAGATAGAGACAAAAGTGTAGCCATTTGTTACGACTTCAAGTTAATTAAGGAGCTTGTTGTGAGATGATGGGGCACCTGCTTATGTAGGTTTTAACCGAGCAAGAGCATTACTGGGGCAACTGCTGAAAAAAGGACCTGAAAGGAGTCTTAATTAATGTCTCAGCAGGGGTGGAGGGAACATAGAGACGGAGCTAAAACCCTTACAGGCCCAGATCCAAACTGGAGCTCTAGTAGCTGGGAGAGCATTTCATTTCAGCGAATTGCATCATCACAGATTATCTAACAAGCACAAGTGTCACTAAGCCAATAAACATCTCTAGCACCTTGAGGGGTAAATTAGTCTCTTTCCTCACACCCAAAGTGTAAAAAGTAATACAACAAAATTCACCCAATTCCTTTAAAAAGCAGGGACATGCCTTCACTGAATAGTTTAATTAGAAGGGTATGTTTGTACGAAGCAGCAGATCCTACATTTTGCTAACAAAGACAATTTGTGTTATATTTGGGGGGGAACATCTGATTGCAGCTAACACTTTGACCCTCTTTGCTGTGATGAATCGGGCAAGTCACATATGCGGATTTTGATTTATCTTCCTGACCTTTTGTATGCAAAGGAGACACGTTCTGTATAACCATAATGTGACACGTCAGAAAAAGAGGTCAGGCCTGTGAGAAAACAAGACTCCCTCCTTCTCTCCTCCTCTGTGATGAGTCTATTGTTTTGCCTCGCAGTGGCTGCTTTTATATTGCTGAGCACTGTAGGTTTACGTCGCCTCCAACTTAAAATGTATGCCTAGGTGTGAGGTAGCCAACAATCTGTGATGATTCCACTGCGCCCAGAAATGAAGTATATGAAGTGTGACATTTATCCCACTTACATTGGAGAAGACTGATAATATCTTTCACCTTTAAAAAAGCTTTTGGAATTTTAAAACGGCACCTTTTTCCTTTTGGTGGTACTTTAGGTAAATATTTGCTCTAAATCTAAATGTTTCAGTCGAGTGATTATGTCATGTAAAGACTCGCTTAAGTGTTTAGAACAGCTAAATGAAGGGAAGAACAACTTAACGGATACTAAAGAGTATGTGCGTTTATTTTTGCTTTATTCAAATAATATTCAACAATGCATATAATTATGTAATTAGCATTTTGTCAAGAATCTATTTTACAAACAAAGTCAATGCATAAATGCAAAAAGACTGACATGATGAATGTTGCGTATTTACGTTATTTACACAAGTTGTTAAATCAGAAATAGAGGCAAAGCACAGCATTACACTTTACGTATAAAGATCTATTCGTTTTTACAGTCTGCTTATTTGCCGTCATGAAAGAAAGAAAGCTAACAGTAGCTCGACACCCACCACTGAGGGTGCAGGAGCTGCTGGGAATTGTTGGTGGTAAAATGACGTGCTTCAGTTGGAATCAGTGTTTAAGACTATTTAGCTTTCTCTTTCTGAGTGACAGCTGCAGTAATTAGCCTCAAATGTTTAAAAAATATGAAAATTATTTTGAAAAAAGAAAAATGTAAATGACAGCTTCAAAATCATTACCGGTAGTTAACATTGTCTTTCCCAAAAAGGGAGAATTCTAATTTAACATTAAATCACCAGTATGTATGTAGCAAGGTATTGCTATTTATTAAAATAAATGTAATCTGTATTATCAACCTGAAGAAATGTCTGCAGAACTGAAACAGGATTACAGAAGATACTTAAATTTGAATGTTTCAGCAATTCATGCATCATGCAATACATACATTATACTTTATCATAAATCCCAAATCAGGACTGGATTAAGCTGAGGAGATGTGTGAACATATATGTAACTGTGTGTGTTTGAGGGGATGGCAGCAAGCACTTTAAATATTAATACCTTTTTTTTCTTGCCGTACTTCAAAAAGGCGACAATAATACAGGGTTGCAAGGAGGCACCTCCTCTCTGAGGAGAGGTCTATGGAGAGAATGAGAGAGAAAGAGAGAAAGGGAGAGTGTCCTGTCATAATTAAACATGCATGGGCATTTTTTTTTCACAGATGCTGTTTGTTCCGCTGGCCTGGGTTTTGACAGGATGCCAAAACAAGCCCAGGTGGAACGGGGTGTGCAAACAAGCTTGTGAGTACAGGCATGAAACACACAAATTAGCACCTAGACCAGATGAATATGCAAGCGCTGGGATCAGGGCCAGCACTCCGTCCCATGATCAGAGCGCGCAGCCAAACCAGGTAAACAGACAAACAAAGAAGAGGCATGTGTTTCTCCAGGTACATCTTTGAGGTTGATCTTTGCACAAAGATAACCGATTAACTGACACATAGTGTTTTACTAACTTCATCATGAAGACACTGACAGGCAGGTTCGCACTATCACTCTACATCACTCATTTATCAGACAGAGAAGTCCAAAAAAATGAAGCAGTATGCAGCGAGTTAAAAAACATGAGATTCTGCCTATTGGTATTTCATTCAGCTCTGCGCAACTCCATCCTGCTCCTCCAGTAATTGCTACAAGATAGAGTCTGAAACATTGGTCAGCAGGCAGCAAGCCATTTGTGAATACAGGCCTGCCAAGCCTAAAAGAAAAACAATAATAAGGCAAGATATGCTGGGAAGACAACAGATGGATGTGAGAGTCCGGTGATGGATGTGATGGGGGCTGGTGGAGCTAGAGAGGGGTAAAAATTAGGTTGGAAACATGGATAGAATCGAAAGAAAAAGGAGACAAGGGAGGGAGCTAAGGAGACGGATTGAGAAAGAGTGAGTGGTCGGCACCGAGTCCCACAAGAGAAATTGTAAAGTGAAGCTGAGTGAGTGAGCACCAGCAGTCCAGGGACATCTCGCAGGTTTTTTCCAGGCCGGACACTTCGGAGTGCATGTCAGGTCCCTGGGCGCCCGGGAGCCCAGGCACTTCCTGACATAAGTAGCCTCCCAAAGATGAACAGCATCACCTCGGCTACAGTTAGAAGGTCGAAGAATTGCTCCCACTGCACATGGCCCTCCTTCCCCTTTACATCATGTGACCTCTCCTCATTCACCCAGAGATGCTTCCCTCCTCTTGCACGTCCACTCCGGCCTCTCAAAAAAGGCAGCTTTTACACTTCTTAACTCTTCCACTTGGCGGGACACGGAGACCAGTGCAGCACAGCAGACCTTTTTCCACATGAGTTTACCCGTTAAGGCTGTTCTAAAATAAAGCCCTCTTAGTCACACATGAACTGAGGCTGAATTATGGATGGGCCTTAGTGATGAAGTTGTGGGATATCTTAATGACACCCAACACGTCTCCCTTTGACTCCCCAGCTGCCGTAAATTAACTAACTCTCATAATTAAACTGGGGGAAAGAACAAGCTCAGTCATCAATAAGTCATCACTGGCAGCTTCAATTTACTAGCCTGCACTCACTGATTGTGTCGTCTAAAGTGATTCCGCACGCTCCTCTGGGCGGGTGTACACTCTGCCCTAAAGCCTCATTTCAACACAGCACTCACCTAATAATAAGCATGAATGAATAACTTGCATTAAAACGCTGTTATTATGGGTTAAGCACAATACGCAATGGTAAATAATCAAATATTATACTCCCTGTTTACACGTTAAAGCTCCATTTCCTAACCTGTGGCTACAGATGCCTCGCTCACCGCTCCCTTAAGGCTTTTTTGAGTTTCGTCAACTTCATAAGGAAGATACGTGGAACGCGCGGAAACAACCGGGAAACCCGAGATCCACGTCCATTTATTGGCATGAGAAAGCGGGATGCCGCTGTCCTAAATACGTTTGCAGTGTGTACTTTGGCTTCCCCATCTAACATTCATGTCTCCTTTTTATGCTTTTATCACCTTGGATACGCCCAACTCAGCCAACCATGTACGCTCTCCCTTATCTGCCAGTTCCAGGAACATCTAGCAGTAAAACACATCGTGTCCGCAACTTCGCTTTTTACCATTTAGTGACACAACATCAAGGCGGATTATATGGCTGATATAACAAATGCTGCACTGGGTTTGTTTTTCCCACAATATGCAGTTTGCTGTACAGAAAATCTTCACACTAAAAAATGGCCTTTAATTTTAGTTAATTTCTAAACAATATGATGATGATTTAATGTTTTATACATGACATTAATTAATTTCTAATATTAGCGTCACAGTGCAACTAACAACAACATTTAAATTCCTGCGTAATCTCTGGCAACCTATAATTTCCTAAATTAGCTGAGTAAATAAATGCAAGATACCTGATTCAGTTTGGACTGTTAAAGCATGTCCCACAAGCGTTTGCATGAAAGGTAGCGTAAGGATGGAGGCCTCGCTGAGAGAGGCTGCGGCGTGTGAAAATAGAGTGCAGTAGTCAGGATGATTGAACTTGGCTGTCTTCAGGGAGGGGGGGAGTACATGTGCTAATCCTAATCAGGACCTGTTCCCTGCCATGTAATGGAGTAGGAACAACCCCGAGCTCCACGCTGGACACGCTGAGGCTACATTAGTGAATAATGTTTTCCAGCATGGGACACCGTTTCTATTACGCTCCACATGCGGGAGGAAGAGGAAGCTGTCACTGTGAATTAACCGCAGAGCGTGCCATGCAAACATATCTTGTGTAATTGGAGTAAAAAAGTGAGCGAGGGGAAGAAAGAGGAAAGGCTTTTTAGAATAACACTCTGCTCCTCTACATCACGGAGACGGTATGTTTGAGACATTATGAAGCTTTTAGCAAACTGTCAACCTTCAGGACAAAGGATTCCTACACTCCATCCTCCGGAGGCTGTTTTATTTACTTATTCTGCAGCGCTCTGTGGCTCGACAGAAAAAAGCTTCTGCTGGTATTTGTTCGCTCTGAGCGCTGCTGCTGCAGTGTTTCTTAAAAAAAAAAGGGAAGGAAAAAAAGAGCAGTTTACCTGATTATATCGACAGCTCTACTGTAAAATCTCCTGGCATTAGAGGTCATGAAGACGATGTTTTCTTATTGTCTCGCTGAGTTCACTTCCATCTTGCAGAGAGCAAATCTCAGAGCGGAATCACTTTTATGACAATAATTTATAAATTATGCACTGCTTGTGTTTGAATTGAGAAAGGCTTTCATATCTCTTCCATTAACTCAGATTAAGATTTCATACTGATGCTGGGCAGAATGCTAGCAATATCCCCGTCTCATTTCAATGAAATTTTTATTAGTGCTTTTTTCTGTACTACACTCCTATTGGGATGTCTGTGAATCTGAAGCTTGGCTTTGGACATGAACTCCCCTCAACCTGCCTGCCAGTGGCTCAGAAGGTTTCAATATTTTATAGGCTCCTGCTAACTCAGCCGTGAGATTCCAGCTGCAGAGATTTAACTCTAATGTAAAAATTGTGAACGGATGAAAACTGGGGTGTCATAAGTAATACATCTGTTCCAAGAGGGATTGCGGTTACCATCCACGAAGAAAAAAAAATACTAATAATAAAACAAAATAAATAAAAGAACAGAGGAAAAAAGGCATTTAGGAATGAACACTGTACTCCATTCTGCCTCTTTGTATTTCCAAACTGAAAAGACCTAAAGCTATCGGGCTAAAATATATCAACCTTAATCTTCCAGTGCTTCAATTGACTCCTAATTGTGTGCACTCTTTACCTCATTGTGTGCAGCCATCAATAACACCGGTCCCCTAATGTCATCCCTTTTGAAGAAATGGGCATCACGCCACTTACACTTTATAGGCCAAATCCATTTCTTTGAGCATCTCGCCTTTTTCTTTCTGGCTATACTAATGGAATTCAAAGCATTCGGAAAATCTGTCTATTCAGCGTTCGCGTCTCGTCGCATTCTTCCCCAGAACCAACTGAGGTCAGATGAGATGGGTCTGATGAACTTTCCAATTTCTCCCATCCCTGCAATCTATAGATTTCTCCCTTGAGCCATATGTTGCCCAGTGTAGTCAAGACTGCTTGTAATGGCCCTGCTAACAATGCACTCTTTGTGCTGGATAAGGAAAGGAGAAAGCCTGATGCCGAGGGGCACGGGACAGAAGAAACACTTTTAGTGCCTGCTTATGTCTCTTTTTTTCTTTCCATTATACATGTGGACTCTGCTGGAAAGATTTGTCCTGACAGTAGTTTAGCATCGCTCCCCACTCCTCCACCCTCCTTGAAAGATTAAACTATTGAAATTGTCATAAGCACAGATGCCCACTCTTTTGTGCTGCAGAATGTGCAATGTCGTAAAACTAAAATTTCTTAACAAACTTGTTTGTTAGCTTTTGCACGAATGCTGTAACGTTGTTTTCTGGGGTAAAGACAAACAGGAATTCATCTGCAGCAACTCTGCCTACACTCAGTAGAGTGTAACTTCTATGGAGGCATACGCTTCACTCACACTGTATATATCGCTTCTTATTACCAATAATAACATTGCTCCTCTGGGAGCTCAAGGGTAAGTATGCCCCCTAGCACTCCAGCCCTTTTAGAGACTCGCCATACTGGACAGAATACAGTCGTTACACTTGCTTACAACATATCAGCTGCTCAACGTTCTCATGAGGATTACTGCGTGTGCAACTGAGAAAGACAAGCATCAGATTAATCTCCAGCAGAGAGCAACAATTATTACAGAATATTAGATTACGTATAAAGATTGAGACCAGTGACTGTGCATGTTTGATCAAAACATGTTTTAAATCTGTATTAGTAAATCATGAAAAGAAAGCTTCTTTACAGTGACGAGACTGTAATAATAATAATGTTAACAAGACGTTTGTTCCACTAAAGCAACATTGGAGGATTACACTTCTGCTTGTGGTTCAAATTACCTCAAATTATTTGAAATAAACTCGAAATGTGGTTTTGCTCACAAAAATATATCCACATGTGTGTTTAGGAGGAAAATATACATTGACATTGCAGATTAAATTGAAAGCTGCAGATCTGAAGTGGATGTATTGTCACATTAAGGGCTGACTGGACAGTAGTGGAAAATAACTAAGAATATTTACTCATGTATTGTATTTAAGTACAACTTTGAGGTACTTGTACTTTACTTGAGTATTTTCATTTCCTGTTACTTTATACTTCAACTTCACTATTTCTCAGAGGCAAAACTTTTACTTTTTATTGCATTTATTTGATAACTTAAGTTACTTTAAACTTCAGATAGATTCAGATTAATAATAAAAAATCTTATTGACAAATAATTTTTCATATATTATTATAGGTTAAGATAAAAAAAAAGTGCACTAGTTAGCAACCTGGCAGAGAAGTCAAAATAGTGACCTAAGTAAAGGATACACATTTGAAATAGTTTGAAACAAGTAATTGAGAAATGGTTAAAATTCTTAGCAAAATAAAAAATAAATCAACAGTATGGATTAACATTTAGTATAGTTAACTAAAAGTAAAGGATAAACAGTTGAAATGGATAGATGCATGTATGGATAATGCAAATTTATCACTGGGGCTACAAAGATTACATTAATCTGTCATTATTACTTTCTCGATTAATCGATTAGTTGTTTGGTCTATAAAATACACGTTTCCTAAATCCCAGGATGACGTTCTCAAATGTCTTGTTTTGTCCACAACTCAAAGTTATTCAGCTTACTGTCTTAGAGGAGTAAAGAAAGCAGAACATATTCACATTTAAGAAACTGGAATCAGAGAAATTTGAATTTTCTTTCTTTTTGAAATTAATAAATTATTACAATATCTGCCGTTTCATTGAATAGTTGACAACTAATCCATTAATCAATTAATCTTTTCAGCTCTACTAAACATTGACGATTGATACATGAACAATGTATTATAATTGCCTAACACCACTTTCAAAGCAATTAAAGTGAACACGTTTGAAAGATGTGGCGCGGTGTTGATGGGCAGTGCATCTGCTGAGGATGTGGGGCTACATCACATACGAAAGGTTGGGAATCACTGCACTTAAGCAGCGCAGGTAAGTGTCGCTGACGGAGAAGGAGTGCTGAAACAGTGAGCTGACATTTGAAAATGCCTCAGGCTAACTATTAAAACATTGTAGAGTTTGTTTATGAAAGATGTCCTTTGTCTCGAGGGCCAATTTAAAAAGAAATGTATCATTTGGAGAGAAAAAAATTCCCGGTTTAATTATCAGCATTAAAGTTAGATATTGTTCTTGGTGATGTGGTCGTAGTTGGTCTGGTGCTGTGTCATTAGAGTGATGTTGGCATATATAAAGGCAGGGGGAGATACAGAGGCCACGCAAGTAAATGTCCAGGTCACTGTGTAAACACAGCTGATTGTCTGGGACACCCTTGTTATCTAAAAGTCGTTTCCATCATTAACACAGAAGGACACACATCTCCTCTGGGAGTAGACGGACAGCTCCGGGGTTAAAAGGCACATGCTGAACTATCAATAACTTCCACTAATTGTATGCGTTGTAATTAGAAGCATAATCAATTATGAAATAGTTTTTTCTGGGACAACAATGGGTAACACGTCTGAATACGCATAATATGAAATAAATAATAAAACTGTAAAGCAGTTCATGCATGTGATCACACAATATTATATGTCAGTAAAATCATTTGCATTTATTTTTTAAAGCAGGCTTAACGTTCGTGTGACAGGGAAGAACTTGATCGTTTGACCTCTACATTGTTGAACTGCAACTGATGCGCTTAATCGTCAGCTGTCACTTCCTATCTTAATTAATCCTAATTGACTATTGATGCGACACAACTGTTAGGCTTTATAATTAGTATTGCAATTTAGACCGGATAATCTAACAGGGCAGTCCAATTACTCCAGAGGAAATAGAAAGCTGTGAGGCAATAATTATGAAACAGTCACTGCACAATGAAAAAAAAAAAAAAGAGCCTTTTCTATTGAAAGAGAAATCCATGCATACATTAAACAATAAATGACAAAACACTACCTCTGCTAATCTCATCAGCCATTCAATGTACGAGAGACAACTAATTGAATTGATTGCTGCTATCAATAGCAAACAAATCTGTTGAGTTGTCCATGCTCATATAATCTGACCTGATTCCTTCAGCTGTCACTATCTGTGAGAAAGCTGCCACGCTATGCTGTTGTAAATCTGTCAGGCTGGGGCATTTACATGTCTTTGTGTTTCCATCTTGATAGGGCAATTAATAAAATATATGTTAATAGGAGCTTAATTGTTTTACAACAGCGGTTTGACAAGGCTGAGGGAGAGGAGACTTGTCAGTGATATGAAATGCGTGGCTACTCTCAGCAGCATAGCCCTCAGCCTAACATATGGTCTCCTTTCCAGGCTCTAACTGTAACACATAATAGGAGCCTGCTGTTTGTTTTTGAAACATTAGTGATGTCACTACTCCTTTTGTCTCCTCAAGACAATAGCTGCTGTCTCTGCCTTGCCAGCAAGACAGGCGCCCACCCCCCCCCCCCCTCCCCCACCCCCCGAAAGATGACATTTGAATAATAATAATAAATCCATCACTAAAACCTACCACCGATCTCAATTATACACATAAGGATGAGACCAAAGTCTATGTGTTTGAAATGATAAGCACAAGGGTTGATGTTTAAAGCCGCTTTTTGTTTACTCATCTTTGCAAAACAACCATTTTAAGTTCATTAGAAATGAATTATGAGGTGCATAAAATCAGAAAATGATTAGGGGGGACCTTTTGCCTTTTAATGCTGTATCCTTTTTTCGGATGTATCACTAAATGTATTAGGAAAATGTGCTTTAATAACAAACAAATAGATTACGCTGTGTGACATCACAGAACAATAAATTGCAGATTAACTGTTGGCTCATTTTACACATTATAATGTAGTAATCTCTAAAAACAAATAACAATAAAATCACACTGAGCAAATGCTTTTAAATGTGCACATAAATTATGAATAAAAGCTGTGTTTTTAGCTCTTTGAAAACGACTCATTGACTGGCTAATATTAATGCTTTCCTATCACTGTTTGTGTGGACTAGTTTGTGTGGAAGAGCTGTGTGTTTCAGTGCAGGGCGATGCCAAGTGATTCATACACAAATGACCTGAGGGAGGCAGCAGTGCAGCGAACAAATGTGAGCACAGCATCTCACACTCTGAGTGTGCTTTAAAGGCCATTTACATAGTGAAATCTAATTACCCTAGCTCTATGAGAGAGTATTTGATCTCAATCTTAAACAGAGCAGAACATATTATTAAGGGGAAGGGGAAAAAAGGGGCTTTTCTTAGATGAAGGTGGCTTACTGAACAGAGGAATCAGCTTGTACACAATTCAGCACTCCTTTTTAATTATTTTCCAACACAGATGAAAAAGGAAGAACACTGATTTATTTGTGTCCTGGGAGACATAGTGCGGGCTTTTGAGACATGAAAACCCAAAGAGGGAACTTGGGTGGACAATGGTGGGGGAACAAAGTCTCTCTCATTCTGTTGTTTCTGCTTAAAAGCAAATCAAAAAGTTCCCAGTGTTGCTCTATTAACAACCGTATTTCTGAGCAACATGCTGTTTATGACATCAAGCACTAGCTTAATCATATTATAGCAGAGCCACATTGTCTTTTATTTCAGGTGACTGATGTCAATAATTCATCACATTACTAATAACTGACTTTCCTCATACTTTACAGGTCTTTTAACATGGAGGACAGTACATATATGACACGATTAAGTATTAAAGGGAGACACTACAGGTGAATAGGGAGGGAAATCTTTAACTAATACATGTCACCATGAAATTTCCCCAGTTTTTTACCTACATTGAGACAATTCATTTTTGTTTTAAACATTTTCTGAACGGCTATATTTTAAATGTTTTAAAAAGAAGATTGTATAATACTATCTTTTGGAGAATTTAGAAGAAATCTACAATCGCAAATAGCAAAGTTAGTAAAATAAACACCTGAATGTGTATTTTGGATGTTTTCTTTCAATCTACAGGATGTTTTTTCCATTACTCAAGGATCGTCGAGTGCTTCTAACTTGCCCTTATTTTGTATTACAAAATTAGAGCTTTCAGAAAATGACTGCAGGAAAAAGGCCTGTGTGCTCTTTGGGGTTCTTTGTTCTGGCTCTTGCAAAGAATCATATATAATTGTAGTCACTCCATGAAGATTTTTTAGCTTTGACCTTTAGTGCACTGTAATACAGAAAATGATAGGGAGCAGATTTCCTGCCTGAGCCTCTTCTCCTTCTCACACACATCTCACTCTTCGGGGATAGATAGATGCTGTGTTGGTGCTATTATTACTGCTACTACAAGTGGTATTATTACAGTAGTTAAATTACCTTATTAGTTCACTACAATTACTCTGTTTTGAATAGCATGTCCTAATTGTTGCTTTAGAAACTGATGCACAATGGACAAAAGCAACAAAACTTTACATCTTTACTTTATCAACCTGGTCAGTGCAATTTCCATTTCCAATGTCAATTTTGCAATTGACAACGTTAGTTTTTTATATATTACAGATACGTTTCTAAACAAACTATAATCAAGACTTTCACTCAGACCACTGTCCGTGTCCCGTGTGAAAACAAAAGTTAACGTTGACTTATTTTAACTTAGGTACGAAACTGAAATAGGTTTTACTAAACCTTTTCCTTTTGTTTTGTTTCGATTTACAACGTTATTACGTGTTTAAACCTGCGACCGTAACACAGCAGAAAATACGTTTCCCTTGAAACGTAATAGAGAAAACAGTTTTGTTGTATGGGAACATCATTTAGTAGGACACAGTGTTGTTCAGTAATATTGATGGATGCTGAGGTTCCCCCACCAAAGAGATCCACCCCAATGGTGTCATTTGAATAGAAAATAACTCCAATATGACTATTGGATCAGAGGAGGAAGTTTCTCAGAAATCCACCTAACAAAACTACAAAAGAAGGAAACCTTGCACTTTTTCTGCCTCTCTGTACTAGACGGCTTTTCCCAACACAAAACTGACTTTATGTGGACCCAGCAGGGATCTACAGTATAATAACATTTGTAGGAGTCTATGGATTTGCTGTATAGAGAACGTGTTTGCTAGATGTTGGGCGTTAGAGTAGTGCATTGTGAAGCCAGCATGTCTCTAGATCTAATGGCTTCACAAGGGAAAACAATCAGGATGACTTCACTGTATCATCCAGGGTGGTGGTAAGCTGCAGGAGAGTGCAGGAGAGTGCAGCGCGCCCTCCACTATTCCCTTAAAGCAACGTGAAGTTTGCTCCTTCCCAATAATCTGGGCTGGGATCTCAAAGTCACGATAGGGAGCATTGTTGTTCCCCTGGTCTATCCCCAGACCCAACATGTGGTACGCTGCTCATTTCCGTAGCTGCCCATGGCTTCTTGTAGACTTTTTCAAGCAGCCCATGAATACAAGTTCTCAGACTGCCAGAAGCTCTTTCTCACCAATAACAGGAGACATAATGCTGCCCACTTTAAAGGCTTTTGCCTCTCAGACAGACTGAAGTTAACATGTTGCTAGAAATATATTAAAATGGTGTACAATGGAAGAAGTTTTATAGAACTTATTAACACATTAAATGTTGTATAAGAACTAATGTTACATGAAAGTTAATGTTATGGTTAGTGATGGAATGTAATAAAGTACATTTACATTTAAGTATGGTACTCTTTTACGAAATGAAATGTTTTTTATTTTATTTATTTACAGCTTTAGTTGTTTTGTATATTTAGATTTTACAATATCAAATATCAACTAAATGTCAGCCTAAAACATAAACAATGGTGCGTTGTTATAAGTTAAACTACTAGTACATCAAGTAGGTCAAATTAGCTCCACTTCCAAAAGAAAAAGCTGCTTACACATTAACGTGTCCGTAATAATGATTACATGAGTAGTTGATCAAGGTGGTATTTTGCATACTGTTGGGTAGTAAACCTCTTCTAAGCCTGATAAGATTTCTAAATGTGTCACCACCTCCTGCCAGTGCATGAGCTGTAATGCAGGCAACTAATGACTTTTTTCATTTATGACCCTTTCAGGTCATATAATGAGGTCTTACTACACGCTTACCAAAGAATTAGAGCTTTCGATAAAGGCCTATTTAAAACACAGAGGCTGAAAGCAGATTTTAAATGTTAATCATTTTATATGCAACCTGGGGCCTGTCTCGACCTGTGAACTGGAGCTTCAAGGGGTGCGGGCTCGTTCTGGCCTGCACATTCGTTGTTATGTGTGGGTTTTTTTCTTTAACCAAGCAGCAGAAAATCCAATTATTAGCAACAACCCAATTACTTTCCCTTCAGACTCAGCGGCTCAAATCCAAGGTTGGATTTGTGGATTAGCAAGGTTTACCGATAGACTCCTAAAAAGGGAAGCAACAATGTCGAATTTCCTGGCCGCCTGCGCTCTTCCGGGATTTGGAGTCGGAGGGTGACATGATCATTGAGAGGTGGGATAATGACGGAGTGAGAGAGGGAGGAAGAGAAGGGAAGAGGAGAGCGGTCTCTGGACAGTAGATCACAGTTAGCTGAGGTCAACAGTGCAAGTAGGGCCTGTCAATGGAGACCTCGCCACTAATAAAGTCATATTGACTTTACAGCCATACTTAATGCTGTGAGTTACTTGACACCGAAAGCTCCGCAGCATTTGTAAGTCAATTAGAGGGGGTGGATGAAGCGCGTGGTTTGGCTGTCACTCTAACCTGAGCAGAATAAAGCTGGACACTGACCTTTGACCTCACCCGTCCTCTCTGACTTCTAACATCTGCAGGACATTTCTCCGGAACAGCAGCTTGTAATCGCTCGGACTCTACGGTTATATTGATCATAGCAGACACTGATTCATAATTAAATGGAATATTTAAGAAAAGATGAAGGCGATATCAAATAGTGACTGGGACGGCGCAACACTCAAGGTTATGAAACCACCATTAAGTGGCTTTTTTAAAAATGCTTCCACTTCTGTCAAAGTGGGTCAAAAAGTAGCAGGGAATGAATTACTCATTAAATGAACACTTCAATCTCTCTAATAAGGAGATCCACGAATGATATGTGCCACCTGCTAAATTCGCAAATATCCCCTCTAAAAGCTTTGTAAGCTTCATCAAACTAATCGGAGTGGACAGCCACCAAATAGAATCTATTCGGAATTCTCCATTTGTGACTGCAGAGCAGGTGAAGTCTTTTGGCAATAATTGACTGGAAGGTATTCCGTTCTCTATTAATGTGCACGGATTAAATTTAACTCTCACCTTATATCATTCGGCGAGGAATCATATTGCGCTAAAGCCCACAGTAACCTGAGGTATCTCTTTCATTATTGCCTAATTAACCTGCTAATAGCCATGTCCTTACTGCTTCGTCTCTTTAATTATCCGACGGCCTGCACCGGGTGACGACTGTATCAGTCAGCTCCCTGTCCCATCACATCTTTTACCAGAACAATTTATATTGGCTTTATTCTAAAAGACACTGTTTAATTAACAGACATTTTCATCCTTGAAGAACATACTATTCATGATCACGATATTACTCTCTACAACTCTTACCTTATACAATAATGGCTGTGAGGTGGTGCAGGTTGCAGAGGGAAGGCAGTGGAGACGGAGTGAGTCAGTTGGGTGTGTAACCACTAGATGTCCTTTGCAGTAAAGCGAACAAGCCTGACTGACCCTGGCCACTGCGCTGGAGAAAAGCCAAAAAGGCAAGAGTCATAGCACTTCATCACACGTTAGTCATTCAGACGAGAAGCTGTCATTAATTGTAATAACGACTGAGTGTCAAACTTCTGATTCACAGCCAACGTATCACGCAAACATTTTTGTCCACTCAGCATAGTTTCATTCTAGTGTGACTGCATTTCGCTCAACTTTTTCCCCCTCAGAACTCCAGAAAGAATATTAGTAGCACTGTCTGCCTGTATAATTTACTCTTTATAAAGAGCTCATACGTTTAATTTATTTATTTTACTGATAGTCAATTAATCATTTACTTACAGAGAAGTTATAAAACATTAACCTTTTGAACCCTCACTCGCTTTATTTACAGGCCTTTAGCAGAGTTACTGCATGTCTTAGCCAGAAAAGTCATATATTGTTAATATCTGAAGAAGCAACATGTGAGTTGTACTTAACATGTTCCAGGACACTTTTTATGAATGCTGAAATGGCAGTGAGCAGTTCCTGTTTGGACTGTAAACATGGTTGTACAGACTACTATCAGCCATTCTAAGCAGATCTGTGGACATTTATCCATAATGGATATTAAATATATTGTTATCCCTGGAAAGAGTAAGGCATGCTGTGATTTAACAATAAGTATCTTGTCTGCGTGTTCAGATTTAACTGAGTTCAGACTCTGAAAAAGTAGTGCCATTTTTGGGTTGCCAGGTTGTACAAAATCAGCAAGAAAGCTGTTTGCTAAAGAATGAGAATCTCATGACCCTTTAGTAATTACTTACTGAATAGAGCAGAATCAATGGCTTACCACCCTTTATTATGGGAAGAATTTGACATTTTCGGAAGTGGGCCTATGGTTATTCTCTTTCCTGACGAGAGGTAGATGAGAAGATTAATTCCGCTCTCATGTCTGTGCGCCGGTTAGCTAAGCTTAGCACAAAGACAAAATCTGCCTACCAGTAGCTCTAAAACTCATCCATTAACAGGTCATAATCTTGTTAGTTAGTTTTTGCCAGTAAACAGTAGGCTTAGCCTATTGCCTTTTTTTTTTACATTTTCATTTTATACAGAATAAACAAACAAGACATAGAGTGTTAATTATTAAGCTTTTGAGGTGCTTATAGCCAGATTTTGTTATCTTTGGAAAGACCCAGGCTAGCTGTTTGTCCGTTTCCAGTCTTACGCTAAACTAAGCTAAGCTAAACCAAAATAAGCTAAGCTAAGCTATGCTAAGCTGCTTGTTGTAGCTTTAAATTAAACAGAAAGACATAAGAGTGGTATCAATGATCTCATTTAACTCTTGGCAATAAACCAAATAAGTGTATTTCCTTACATCACACATTTACTTTAACACATTTTTCTGTAGAAATGACATTTTTCAAAGTCAGGCCATGAAATATTCCTGGACATAACCCCTGTTATACCACCAATGAAAAACATAGATATAACGTGTTATTTTCTAACTTTAGAGGTGCTGGTACTGTAGACACAGGTTGTTACCTTTGGACAGAGCCAAGCTAGCTGGTTCCCCTTTTTAACAGTCTTTATGCTAAGCTAAGCTAACCGGCTGCTGGATGTGGCCTTATATTGAACAGATAAATAGAGTGATATTGATCTTCTCATATAACTTTCAAGAGGGAAGCGAATAAGTGTATTTCCCAAGATGTTAAACTATCCCTTTAATGACTTACTAACATTGATAACTGCAGACTTAATGGCTTATTAGAAAATTGGAAACTTATGAGCATTTATTAATAACTTGACTATGAATGACTCACCAGCAAAACAGATTCTTCCCAACCTGGCAACCCAAAAGCTGTTCTTATTAATGGATTATCGATGGCTTATATATAGCATTAGCAATTACTTTATTAACCATAAAGCCAATAGTTATATACATTTGTGAAGGGTGCCTTATGAGAAAGTGGTGCCCAAATGTTTTTATATAAAAGGTTCTTCCATTAATTCCTCAGACGTTTTCAAATAAAAAAAAAGCTCCTTACAAATATGATTAGCTGTGATTTAGCAAAGCAAAGATCATGTTACCGTATAAAGCAGGGCGGGAGGCAACAGTGCAAGTAAAGATGCTACTTTCTGCTGTCATTTCCCTCTAGACATACAACCAGTGGAGCATTTAAGTCGCTAGACGCACAGCCAAGACTCAGACAAGTGAATGTATGTGTTAAGTTGGTGTCCCCCTCCCTCTCCCTCACTGTCTCAAAGGCCCAGCACAGATAGCAAGTTCCATTAGGAATTTCAAGTCGAATTAAGGTGCTTGGGGAGGACACATTAACACATGTGCCGCTTCTGTAGTTAAATGTCAGAATGGGAATGAGGCCTGTGACTTTATATTCCATTAGCCACTGCCTCATGTTTCCCTGCTGTGTATCTAAATAAATAATCAAGACAGCCTCCAAAACACGAATCATCTTTTCACAATAATAGAAAATGAATGTCTCTGCTTGGGTAAGTAAATTACACCAAGAACATCCCACAGCCACTGCTGAGAGATGATGACAAAGGATGCATTATAAAGGCCACAGGAAAAAGGAACCCACTCGTCCAGAAAATTCTGAAATCTGAATAAAATGTTGGGGCTTTCAAGCTCTTTACAATCACCTTGCATGAAAGTCTAATTCAGTTTGGCTTCTTATTAATTCATAAGCCATTAGTAACATATTTCTCTAACAAAAAGCCCCTGACAAAGGAAAAAAAGAGCGTGTTTGGGAGAGGTATGTGCAATTAACATTAAAGCATGGACGATTAAAAATAATCTCAAAGAATGGCTTAGAGTGGGGTCTTAAAAGATGCAAACAGATGAACTATTTTATGGAGCATTAGCCAGATATATTTAAATACAGCTGAAGTGTATTCCTGCCATATAGTAAATATAACACCTGTCATACTAAATCATGTACACACTCGGCTACTATTAAAATGAATGAAGTCAGGCCAGAATAGAGCCTAAACCATTGAGTACACTTAATATTTCACTACTGCTATGCAATAGCTAAATACGGCAGCATCACTTGTCACAGTGAGGCTTAAATAATATAAATATAGTGATCAAAATGAATTGATGGCAATTTCAATAAATGACAACAAATTGACTAATATCCTAGAGCCATGTTAGCAACAACAGGGCAACCTACTAACAACAGTAACAATGACCATGTTAGCATGCTTATGTTTAGGAGTTATAATGTGTACCATTGTCACCATGTTAGTTTATTGTGTTAACATGCTGAAATCTGCTAATTAGCTCTAAACCAAACTACAGCTAAGGATGTTGTGTGTGTGTGTGGGGGGAGGTGATGTTGTGGTTATATGGCTAAGAAAGTTACTTTAACCTTTAAAGAACCAACATTTTACAAAAAATACTAAATCACAGAGGGACATCTGGCTTCATAGTGCCCACTGTGCGATACAACCATTTTAGTTTGTACCAAATTTCATGGCAATCCATCCAATATTTGTAAAAAATGTTCCCTAAAAATCAAACATTTTAACCGCATGGTGGCACTAGAGGAAAAGTCAGGGAATCATCAAAGTCTTTAACATCCTCTGGGCACCATGAATGTCTGTGCACAAATTCACTGTAATAGTTAAGGTAATGTTAAGTATTTCACTAAAATCCTGCAATGTCAACCTCATAGTGGCACTAGATGAAATGTCAGGGGGGCTTCATCCTCTGGGGGCCACGAATGTTCACAGCAATCCATCCAATAGTCGAGATATTTCGGTCTGGACCAAAGTGTTGGACAGAGCGACTGACATTGCCACAGAGCCACAGCGTGATTAAAAACAACATTTGCTGGATCCAGCTTCTTAAATGCCACATTTTGTTGCTGAAAATCATTATAAATTGAATCTCTTTGGTAGTTTGATTTATCAACTAATTAAAAAATAATTGACAGATTATTTCTTGATAATTTTTAGTGGCAAACTCTCCTACGTTTCCGACCTTTTCTTATCCATGTAATGTCACCTGAGCTAAGCATTTCCAGTAATGTCTTGTTTCAAATTAACACCATACATTCACACTTGAAAGGGTGGCACTTTTTTTTGTCTGCTTTTTTACTGTTAGTCCCTGTATCAACCAAAGAGATACATACCTAATTACAACATGGACAATGACTGGTCTAACAGATAACAGTGAAAGGATCTCTGATGTATATAAAAAAGACAAATGGCATTAAAGAAAAAAACGCCTTAGGTGAAATATGTGTGGCAAATGCTATATAAACCCTGAACGGGAGCTAATTCCATAGTGGAGGAGGTGTTAATGCCATCTCATTTCCCCACATAAACACCTTTCTCTCTCCCTGCACATTAATTATTAGCACAGATGCAACCTACTGTTTACTTTTTAAACAGGATGAGCCAGCTGCGGCACATGAAAAGGCAAAGAGATGGTCTGTGAGCCAACACAGGTTGCAGTGCAGAGCGGAGAGACCCGGGACACAGAGCACCAGGAGAGTCATGAATAAGTCACACAGCCCCTGGACCTTCCTCTGAAGGTACAGAGGCTCTGACATGGAGCTTTTTCATCTGATAGCACCGAAATGTCCCGGAGACGGGGGGAATTCAGATACATGCAAGTAGATATACTGTATATGCATGCGGCCTGTCTTGTGTATGCGAGTGAGTACATCACAACCCTGTGGATCACACAGCAGGAATCTTCATTCATCCTCTAGAGACCCCCGCAACCTCCACTCCGTTTTTCAAAGCGCTTTCTTTTCTTCTTCTTTTCCAGTAAGGCCAGCATGGTGTCAATGTGCCAGGTGATTTTGCTTCCAGTTCAAATAATGACTGTAATTAAGCAATTAAGACCTGCGAGGCAGGGAGGCCAAGAGCTGGCTTTCCTTACACATCTAAACAGACGGCAAAGGAGGATTCAGCAGGGAATACAACATTATGGGTATGGCATATGCTTGCTCCCTTTGGTGCTGATAGCAATAGCTGATGTCAAAGGAGAAAAGGAACAAGCGCTGGTGAAATGATGTAGAAGGTATAGAAGTATACGCACGTCTAACTCTCTTTGTGTTTTCACTGAGATTTGGTACATTAGTGTTAGTTTATTTTTGAGTTATAACCAGGATTTTAGAGAAATGGAACACATGGAACAGTGTTACATATTTAGGATACAAAAAAAAGATAACTATATTCCGTTACAGTTACAGAACACGTAATCAGATTACTGTTACATTAGTAAAAATGGGGATTATTAGATTTAAATGTACATGCGCGCACATTACAAGTCTTTGTAACACGAGTCTCACACAATGGCCTCATCGTTAGTGAAAAATATACTTTCACTTGGTGGAATTTTCGCCATATATTTGGTGTGTAAAGCAGAAAAGGGATCATCACAGTGCAGTGCAAGTTATCAGAATCAGAATTGCTTTATTCGCAAAATGTGTACAGGAATTTGACAGGAAGTTACCGCAAACAGGATGGTTCGTGCACTTTCCAGTTCATTAAGATCATTTTTTTTGCAGAGGTCTCCCAAAGTGAAAAGACAGCTCGTAGAAAATGAGCGAACCGCTTCAAATTTCTTGTCCAGCAAACAGGACAAACTGGGATATTTGCTTGTAGGTTAAGTTCCTTTAATTAATAATTAGGTTCATATGCCAACTGATTGCAGTGCTTGGATGATGATGACAGTATTTTCACAGCTGGAAGGCAGAAGTTGCACTGTCCTGTGATGGTGTTCCCCTTTTCTATAAAATATTTGCAAATTTCACCATTTTTATTTTCTCTTGTCTTCATTTGCATAATTGGTATTGAGGTAATCCAAAAGTAACGAAAGATAATCAAGTTACTTTACTTTAATATTGCAATTTTTGTATCAGTTTACTGGTTACATTTTTGAAAAGGTAATTAGTAATTGTATCCAACTACATTTTTAAAGTAACTCTGACTTCCAAGATTGCATATCCTTTAGAATTGAAAACACAGCGCTCAACTGTATTCAAACCAAAGAGTATTTACAGAATAATCTCTCGGTCATGGACTGTTTTCCCTGAAGTGCCAACCTGAAATACTGAGTTGTTGTTTTTTCTTGGCTGCTTGAATAGCCTTTCAAGGACCGCAGTGAGACACTGGGCAGCAGCGATGAGATATTTGGCATTTTCAGGTAGGAAAAAGTCCAAGCTGGCCTTACATTCAGAAATAACACAAGTTCTTAAACTATTGACTGCACTGAAGCAGTAGACTTCAAAAGGTCCCTCTGACCTGTTTGCTGAGGAGCCTCAAACCAAGTTTTTTTTCTCCTTCTTCTTTCCCTCACCAGTACGATGCGTTTCATTATTAATTTGTTTTTTCTCAAGTTTCTCTCTGACCCAGGACATTAAATAAAACATTGTATGGTTCATGAAAGATTATGAAAGAGCAGAACGTAAGCAGCAGGAGGTGTAAACTCAGCACAATTCATTCTGGTATATAATGTCAATGCCAGCAACCCCCCTCTCACCCTACCTCCATGCCCTGCAGGCATATTGGCGGAACTACCAATGGATGCTAAGCTTTTTCCGACAAAGCTCCGAAGATAAAGTATCTTCCTTTTATCCCTTCTGCAAATCAATTCTGGGCCTTACAGCAAAATCCCATAAAATAACTTCAAACACCACTACTTACTCCAAAAATTTGTATTATGGCTATATCTCTTTGAACCCTTACCAGTGAAGTTTTGGAGGAAAATGATTTAAGTGTTATCTGCTAAGACATCAGCATGTCAGCACTTCACCTCAGTTTTTCTTCACATGCCAACCTGAACCTTGTATTTCTCTCCTTGTGTTTGGTTTTTGATTGCTTCTAACCATCCAAGCCTGGTGATAAATACAAATGCTGCTTGTAAACTTAATGGCTGCAGTAAGTGCAAACAAGACGGTATGAAGCCCTGCTGGTGCTTCATGCTCACCCAGCTGCTGAAATATTCATCTCCCTTCACTCTTCTTCAACAATATGATATAAACTGAGGCTGATAAGATGAGTAACTGAAAACTAGTGTCAGTCAAGGTGTGATTACTGAAGTAGCCACAGCAGCTACTTCATTAGCTTGAACCAAAAGACACCAGAAGAATCCTAATGTCACAATTAATTATTGTATATAGGCTACATTTAAGAACATTAATTAGAATATTACTGAAAACAAAAATAAAGATTAGAATATACGTGTTTCATTAGCATAAGCTAATTAGTCAATTAACATGTCTTACTAATTAGCAAGCTGTAAGCTAACTAGCTAGCCTCCAAGTTAATACAGATCATTTTGAATCAAAGGACACACCTGGTGGAGATCTGCCCTCTTCACAGTGCACTGTTTGTAGTTTGTAGTATATATACAAAGGTACACTAACTAAGAATATTATTGAAACAAAATCACAACGTAGTCTACTTGTATGTTTGTAAACCCAATTTATTGTAAAAGGTCTTTAGTATTAGTGATACTGCTAGTGACGAATACTTGCAAGCTTCCCAGATTTCTTTGGACGGATGGATGGATACTGATGTTCAGTAGAGTAGAATACGTGTATTGTTTCTACATACATAACCTTATGATGGTTATGTTTATTTCAACAGCTGTCAGCTACAGGCATGCTTTAACAAAAAGTCCTGACAGTGATTGGGTGATTGCTCCTAACTACTGCATTTGGAAGCCAAATTAGATACCCCAAGAGGTCACTACTCACTCCGTAAAAAAGGAAGATTTCAACTCCCACATGCTACATTTTAATGCCAAATCCACATGGTATAGCCCTAAGCTTTATAAAACTGCTACAGTGCTGATGTGAGATGGGGTGGTGTTCTCTCATTTAGAGTAGGCAATAGTACACATTTAATCTTTCTGCACAAAAATGCATTTGATAGGCACTTCCCCCCGCTGTACTAACAACAGTGACTCACACATAGGCACATACAACCTTTATCTCTTCAGTTGGCCTATCTGTGGGATGTGTACAGAGCTACGAGATCAGAGGAGGCTGGAAAAGATGACCTGCTGATCTTGTGCACGGTCACACGGTCCAGAAAGACTACGCTGACCTCTGTCAGTAACACACATCCAAAATGTAACCTTAAGGAAATAGAGGAAACATCGGATGCCCACAAAATCAATAGCTTTACTTTTCTGAGAGGATAAACACAAGCAATTTCACAAGTCAAATTCATGGAGAAATCTCCCTGTTTATGGGTCCCACATGTTCCCTCTGAGGAGAACATAAATACATTTTACATTAGCAGCAAAAAGTTTCAATATGTGAACTGTGTCATACTCACATGGTAGGCTAACGTCAGATTTTTACGACATACTTTATTAATTTAAAGCGTTTAAATCCTTCAGTGCAAACTACACTGCCTTTTATATGAAGTCAATTCATTAAATCAATTGATCCCTTCAGACGTGCTTGTTTAAATGCATGTAGACATGAAGCCGTTCTTTTTTTGTTGATAGTCCAAATTCATAAAACAGTGCAGCAACAGCACAGGAAAACAAACCTAAAATATAAAGGTTATGAAACGAAAGGTGCTTGATTCTCTGCTCTCTCCATGTTTTCTTTGTGCTTACAGCAGGTGAACCAGAGCATCTTTGTGGGCGAGCCTGAAGTGACCCTTGACATGGGTCAGTCACTTACTAAGTGGCCTATTAAACCCATGAAGCACTCCTTGTGTCAAAACATGACCCAAATCTTCACTAAACTGAAAATCCTGACAGCAAATAAACTGACATCAACAGTATGAGAACCTTGTGAAGGCAAATGACGGACCTGGTAGCTAAAATGTGAGAATAAAGCCATTATATTTGATTGCATTACAGTGTGATTATTGGCAACTGTCTTTCTCATTTGAGGTTAGTCATATAAATATTTGGTTGAGTATAAAATAGAATTGGGGATAAGTAACGAGTGCGGTGTTTCAAAATAGATTTTTTTCCTGCCCCCCTGCACTGCAATGGTTCCCAACCTTACCGTTAAAGAAAAGCATGAGAGCCCTCATCACAGGTCACAGCCTTAGTATAACATGAGCAGATCAAGAAATATTATTTCTCAAATTGTATGATTTTTAGACATTTGAAGAAATATCCAATATTTCAAAAAGAGCTAAATTTAGAGAATAGTCAGAAGAAACCTCAGCATTATTTAGTTTAACAGAATATTCCTTTTCTCATGTCAGCCCCCTCAGCAGTGGTGGAAGAATCATGCAGTTCTTTCACTGAAATAACAACTCCTCAAGGTAAATGTAGTCCATTATGAATGCATGCCACATTTCATGTTGAAGCAGTCCAAAGTAAAGTTCATTTTACTACTTTATTACAGTATAAAAAGTAGTACAATTAGCTTTACTTTGGACTGCTTCAACATCAAATGTGACATGCATTTAGTTAAATCTATGAAAAGAGCATGGTATTTTATAAAGGGCAAGCAATTTAATTTTCCCAGTCTTAAGCTTATTTTTCAAATTATTCAAACACAACATGATTGCAGCACAGATACCTTGTCTGGCAATGTTAACAAAAGTGAAGCATAAGTTATGTATCCGCCCCTTGATTCCGATCTGTTTCAAAATGTTATGGGTCCTTGTCCCATGCTATACCCTTCCACCAAGTTTAATGAAAATCGGGCGAGTAGTTTCTTTCTAATCGTGCTGACAGACAGACAGAACAAGCCGAAAACATAACCTCCTTGCCGCATCTAATAACTAGCTGTCAAATAAATGGAAAATGGAATAAAAAGTGAAAATGTTCCTCTGAAATATAGTGCCGTAGAGGAATAAGGTAGCTTAAAACAGAATAACTCAACAAAGTAAAAGTACCTTGAGTAAATGTACCATGTGACTTTCCAACACTTCCACTCAGATTTATCTTGGGGCCCCTTTGGGGACTCCCAACCCTCAGTTGGGGAACCGCTGATTTACAGTACGGAGCATGTAGCACAACATAACTGTGTGCTGTATAATAATGAACAACCTAAACCTCAACACTCAATGTTCTAAATATGAAAATAGTCCTCACTACTGTGATGGGTAAGAATTACAGAAGAGGATATGTTACTCTCTTTAGATAAGTGTTATTCGCCATCAACAGTGTTGTAAGCTGCACAAGTATTCATGAGAATGCATTTGAATAATTCAGAATGCTCTTGCCAACTGCTAAGGGAGGCCAAGTGACAGTCTGTGCATTATCCTTTGATCAAGGGTTCTATAGGAGCGCAGCATCGGTCACACTGGAGAAAAAGCATATTTAGGCCAACGCGGATGCACAAATCCAAGATGACAGAGCAACAGAGCAGTAAGCAGCATCCAAATCTGTTTAACAGCTGAACAACATGAACACGGTGGGTTTGGCATTGTGTTAATCAGAAAGAAATCCATCGAATAAAACATCCCATCTGGTGGCGCAGTATTTAGTGACCTGAGAGCACAACCCCATATTCCCAATGGTTATTGTCTTTTTGGGAATAAAGTAAATTCTCCCTTTATTTGTGAGCTTACATAAAGCCAGAATGCTAAAGGTTCAGCTGAGGCGGATTTGTACAAACCGGATATATTTAGTTAAAAGTGGATTATAAGCCAATTGACTAATAGCATTTACAATACAGCAGAGGCGCAGCATTTACAGTGTGATGACGGGAAATAGTCTGAATAAAAACCTCAAAGCGACACACTTAAAATATAACAGAGAAACATTAAAGAAGCATGCAGCGAGCATGAAGCATTAACACGAACAGAACAAAGGAAAATGGAGCACTAAGAAGTGCTGCTCAAATTCCAGACCCAACACCTTTGGACAGGGAATCCCTGGACGCAGCCCGCTACAACCTAAATCATTTCAATAAACTCTGTCATACAACCAAGCACTGCACCACCCAGGCATACACTACAACACAAGAAAAGTCACCCGCTGCTCTGAAATGCTTTGTCGCTAAAATGAAATGTGATGTAGAGCGATTTTCCATGCATTTGCCTCTCAATTATGGATAGTGATTGTAATTAGTTTGGATGGCGCCCAAACACTGAACTTCTGTTCAGTCCCATTACAGTTTGGGAAGGATGAAAAATACATTAGGTGTGTATATATACACTTTTTAAAGCAACTCTCGCTTATGGTTATAACACTTATGTCATGAAATCCCACAGAGCCTCTTAAAGAGGGTTCTCCCCTTTTCAGTTTTCCAGAAGGATCCGTGGCTGATTCTGAAACAATTAGAGATTTGAACAAATATTCAGTGATGGTAGCTGGAGGACATTTATGATGCTGACAACCCTGGGAAGGCTGCTTCTCTAAATCCAGTTTGGGGATTTGTATGTGCAGAATTCAGCGACAGATATACTGTTAAGCAGCTGATCCTTAATAGAGAGTGATCTTTAGCTGACTGGTTCAGGGCCAGCACTTCACTGTCTGCTTCTCAACAACAGGGCTCCAGGGTAGAAGAATCTCGCTGTGTGCAACACGCCGGTAAGTGCTGTTTGTTGTCAAAAAATCTACTACTCAATGTCCTGGATTAAAAATGCAACATCTCTGGTTTCTTTTTCTATTTCTCTCGGTTTCATCTCGGGTAAATGAGCTCGGTCAGGTTAAATAAGAGATGCAGATTGACTGTAACAGGAATCTGGGGGTAAATAGACATGTGCGCAGCTCAGTGCTCAATCTGTGGCCTCTGCCAGATATTTCTGCTGTCATTTTGACTTGTGCTACAAGGAAAGCTGTTTCAGGGCATATGTAATGTGTCTTTTTTACATCCGTGAGTGGAAAGCTACAGATATTTCCAATGGAGTTACTTTTTGTGTCTTTGGAGCTTCAAAATGGTCTCCAGTGTTTTTATCATGGACAAAAAACTAGCCAGGAAATATCCGATAACAGAAAAAGTGCAACTCAAGCATTATATTGCTGTGTTGGAGTGAGAGAGAATAATTTTGAGTTTCATTTACTTCATTACATGTACTCAAGTATCTTTCTTGAGTAAAGTAAACTTGTCAGAGTAGTTTTAATGCAGCATAATCTTAACTTTTACTTGAATAGATTTTAGCGAAAAATCATTACATTTACTCTTTAACATTTGGATGCACACTTCCTTCTGTGCGGTGATACGGTTGGCAGGTGTAGTGCGGTACAAAGAAAGTAGTTCCTACATGAAACTGCACACAGAAAGGCCTGTGGATTATCTTGAGTAACTGGATCACATTGCTGTTGACTTGTTCAAATGTATCTTTTGGGCACAAGCCGAGTGCCGTCTGGTTGCATTATATTAGAGAGAAGGCCGACGTCTCAAACACTCTGCACCTCACACCACAACTATCTAGATTAATAAACAGCTCTACAGGTGAGAGAGAAAATATGTATATTTGATTTTGGGGTGAACTGTCCCTTTAAAGTGCTATTTTGGAAAACAATAAGAATGATATAATAACATGTTATATTGATGGGTGGTGTTTAAATGTATGTAATTATTTTACAAATGTTGGTTTGTTTATGTATTTATATATATATACTATTATCTTTATCTATCTATGTAATATTGGACATTTTGAAGTTTCATAAATATCTAAGTGTTTTGTAAATTTGATAAAAAGTTTTGTTGAATGTAGACTCCGATTGTGTCGGCAATGCTGAGCCCTGCAAGACATGCTGAGCTACAGTTGAATGATAGTTGCTGGTAGTTTCAGACATTGTGTTGACTCTCTACACACAACCACATCATTACATGCTGTTTCTACCAGGCTGAACAGACTGCTTTCATCTATAATACTGCTATATAACAGTAATGTGTTTATGTGATTGTGATTACTGTAGTATTAATTAAGAATGTGATAGGATGAGTCAGCATAGTGATGCTCTGATTGTGACAACAGAGCTTCAGTGTAACTCGTCCACCGGTTGCCTTTTCCCCTCGCTGCTGCCATCCACTATAAAAAGCAGCAGTAAACTGTGTTGTCTCATCTGGGCCTTCTGTGCCATGTATGCAGTGAGCAGAGACTTGGTGGGGAGGCTCTGTAAACACAGCGTTGCAGGGAGCACACATGTCTACCTTCTGAAACATCAGTCTCACACTGAGGCTGTCAAAGAAACGAGGCGCAGACTCACAGCACAGCACACACAATGGGAACGGACCTGTGGCATCGCTTTCAAATGCAATCACAGCTCAGCAAACCAAGCGGTAAAATGAAACGGCTGAGAGTGTTTTAGCACGTGTCACACCTGAAAGAATACAAATTGTTTAAAGGAGAAATAAAGACGTGACCTGCATTTAAGGCAGGTGAACGGGAACAACTGATTGTCTTCAATCTCAAAATTGAACTAAAAAGCAGCTGATCTAAATGGTATGTTGAGGAAATTTAATAATTCGGATATTTGAGTGAAAATAGTCACTTTGCTCACATTGACATGAGAGAAATATGCAAAGTGCTCGCCCTCAAACCGCTGAGAAGAAGTATAAACGTTCGTAAACTTGAGAATTTACCAAAACTACCATTTCCCGTCATTGTTTCAACACCGCCCACTCAGAAGCCAAAAAAAGCAAGACAGCCAGAGAGTGAAAACGGAGCCATTTATGGGATGCCTTATACACTGAGCACACATTCTGCCATCAGTCTGGATGTTTTGAGCTTTTAGCTGCCATAAAAGCGCCGGATAATGATTGTCGGAGACTTGCTGTTGTTCTCACAGATGTCAACCATCACTCTGCCTTTAATTGAAACCATTTCCTCTGCTGTGTCTCGACGCCTCATCACAGTCTCCAATGAGCTTCACAAAGGTGCTCTAAGGATGCTAAAGGATCAGACCTCTGGGGTGATCCGCAGCCTGAGAAGATGGCCTTTAAAAGGGCCCGTTTTCCTGGCTGTGTGACTGGCTTTGGTCCAGACTTCCTGTGACTGGGACAGTCAGGGAAGCCAACGCGGTGCAGGCGCTGTGATGTCCTCATTTAAAAAGTTCTCCCTCTGAGTTGTGTGCCGTACAATCCCTCGCCACTTAGGGAGAAAACAGCCGCTTGAGAGTGCTTTGATATGTAGAAATATGAAGGCATCATATTTATGCCCTATCCCCTTCATGGAGAACGCGTGGATGAAAGCAGCAGTGGGAGCAGGCTGAAGGCTGAGGATTAACAATGACATAACATGAAGAGGGGTCTGTCAGCACAGTGACACCTCGTTTCGCCTGCCATTGTGTGATTACCCCAACAGCAGCCCACCAATGACAGGGATGATCACAGGAAGGCGGGAATAACACAACTGTCAGGCTTAGGCTGCAAAGCCAATTCCCACAATTTCTGCTTCTTCAAACTACATTTTAGAAAAGAAAAAACAAGAGAGCAAGCAGTGGAGAGTGAGCGAGAAAGGGTGGAGGAGGAGGAGAAAGGAGAAAGAGTGAGGGAAAAGGACACACGGACAGCTTACAGGGGATACAAACCAAAAGATTATGGTAATCTTCCCTTCTTTGTCCCCTGCGAAATGTTTTCGTACTACGCCTTTTATCTGTGTAAGAAGGGATGTGAACCTCTTCAGTTAGTGACAGTGGGCACTTTCTGTGTGGTTTCTGGGTAATTAGCACCAGTAGCAGGCCCTTTCTTTTTCTCTGCTCAAGCTTATGGTCTTCTTAGGGACGGCAACAGGGGATTTTCCCCCTCCAACCCTCTGTCTGCTCTTAAGGAGCGATTCCCAGCCCAGGCCGAGCCACAACAACCATCTGTTAGCGCTAGAAGGATCAAAACCTTCAGAGACTCGCAGCATCACTGACAATCAAATGGACAGCTTAAGTTCAGACAGGTGACTGAATTAATTATTCTATTCAGTGTTGCAACAGAGGTGTTTTCAATTGAGCGGTCAATGGACTGCTCATATGCTCTGCTCAGCTTTGTGTTAATGTGTCCATACTGTGTAAAACAATTAAAGTATGATTCTCTTTTATTGGGAAAAATCATTAAATTGTTATTCAAATTGGTATAAAACTTTCTTCAGCCTCCTCTTGAACACTGGCTAAGTGAATTAATTAGAAGCACAAAAACTTTCTAATATGTTTTTTCTGAAGTCTCAACTCTGACTTTTCAATTTCCCTCGGTGGTCATTTTGCAGGGGGGGGAAACTAATCTATTTTCCCATGCGGAGTGACAGAAGCCAAAGGATAAATTGGCCGCTGGCACCACAAACACGCCCTTTCAATTCGGGATAGTACCAATACGAGATCTAAAAGAACACCCGAAGCTTACGCTCATCATATCAACTGAGGCTTTTCAACAGGGGGTCAAAGGTGGCCCTCAGATAAAGTGCTATACAAGAGATCAGTGGGGCCGGGCCTTCTACACCTAATGAAAGCACTTGCAGTGCTAATAGTGATACATTTCTTGATCAGAAGTGTTAGCACTCCTGTGTGAATTTGTCTTCTTCTACTTTATCCTTTGATGTTTTTTCCAAAATGTTTCTCTCAACACCTCTTCTCGCCACTCCAATGGATGAAACCTCTTTTTGTTGTGGTTCAAGCTGCATCTTATTGTCTCTGTCACGGGTGCTTTGTCTTACCAAGGCCTGCTGCACCCACAGAAAAGCAGGGGGGCTTCATCAAAGCTCAGGCGAGATGGACTCAACAACAGTGGATTAAGGTCTTCTGCATGATAAAGTCTCTACCTAGGGGTGGAATTAACTTAATATGTGAAAGAATGTTATTGAGAGGGAATAAAGTGCCAAAAAGCTCTGTCATTCTCTTCGTAATGTCCTAATCCAACGCCTGACACAGAGACCTTGGGCTGGAGTTTGTTAATCACAGAGATGCCCATCTGTATCCCCTGTCCTTTAAGCTATTTAAACTTCGCCTAAACTCAATTATTGTCCCTGGGAGACCAAAATGGCATATTAAGTTACGTGAAAGGGTATTCGACCAGGGGGAAAAAGGAATCCCAGTCTTAAAGCAAGGAGATGTCAACGCAGCCAATTTAAGTACAGATAAACAGATTAGAGGCAGAATCTATAGACCTGAAAACAACGTGACAATGAGTTAAAGAGAGGAGGAATCTCACTTTCAAAGCATCCTCTAAACTGTTAAGCAACCTAATCATGGAGGATCTGACGGACTGTGCCCCGGCATATATTTCTCTATTTACAGCTCACACTTGGCTAAAATCACTGAAGACCTAAGTTATCCAAGGGATATAGTGACTGTGGACACCATTTATTCTCACATCAGCATGACTCATCCGATAGCTGATCGTATGAGACTTTAAAACAGATATGGTTCAAATCAAATTACCTCAATGTAAGTGATGCAAATATATTAATGTTTTATTTTAAATTTTAAACACTAGCTTACCAAAACTACATTTCAGAAACTGGTTTTTATATTGTATGACTATAGTAGAAAACAACTTAAATTTAATGCAAAGAATTATATTTGTATATAATTTAAAAGCTATAAATAATAATAATATAAATGTGTCACTAGCCACATGCACTGTTGCACTTAAATAATTATATACTGTATATACTGACCACTGGGAGAAGATAACCAGTGATGGAAGAACCATTTAGATAATTTACTCAGCAATACCGCACTATTAAATACTCCATTACAAGTCAAAGTCCTGCACTCAAAATTGTACTCAATGCGATCATTATTGTTGATGCATTAACATTTTTCTGTAATCATGCAGACAAACAAACTAAACCGAAAACATAATCTCCTTGGCGGAGGTAACAATGCATCATATGTTACACACTCATCATGTGTTTTGTATGTTAAAATAAACTAGTTACTATAGCTGTTAAATAAATGCACTGAAGTAAAAAGTGCAATTTCTATCTGTAAAGAAGTGGAGAAGAAGAATAAATAACATGAAATGGAAAACCCCAACTATCTCTTTTATGAATCTGATTGCTTCAATATAATGCTGTTGAATCACACTAACTACAGATGTTTAAGAAGCGGCGTATTGGCACAGCTCGATTCCCAACACTCCAAAGTGCAAAACAACCACGAACAAATTGGATGCAATTTCACATTCAGCAAAGCATATGAACAACAAATCCATGTGACAACAGCTCTGTTCCATATGTAGCCTAAATGTCCCTTCAGTTCAGGCGCATGGTCAAGTGAAAGCGCAGTGGTCGAAGCAAATGGACTCACTTTGTGGCACACAATCATGCCACATTTGCTTAGAAACAAGCCGGAGCGTCGCGCCTTTAAAGTCAACCAAATACTTAAATGGGAGCATTTGTGCAGCAAGCTGGAGAAGTGCTGGCCTTTGTCAAACCATCCGTCCAAAATGGCCAAACGCACTCAAGTCTAAAAGAAGCCGTTGCCCCCTCGATAAGCATGGTTTGCATATTCTGTCATGCACGGAGTAAATGACACAAGAATGTACAGAACTCTAGAGAGGCTCCACTTCTCCCCATGTGCCCTGAATAGTGTGATACCGCTCAACAAGCAGTAAACAGGCAGATTAACAAGGTTTGCCGTACCATGAATCACACGTTTGGCATGAAGACAAGAAATGTGACTCGTCCATGCAAGGTTGATGGGAATTTATCAGGGCCTAAGTAAAGACAGGGACGATCAAATTAGTTGACCATAGATACTGGACGAGTTTATTAAATAGTTCTGAAATAACCATGCAAGTAAAATGTGGATTTGCATTCTATTTCACTTTTATGTTCTTCTATACACTAACACCCACTTCCTCACATTCACTTAAAATAATATACCTCTGAAAATTACAAAAATGAAAATGTCCTGTGTTTTTGCTCCAGTGAAATATTCCCCAGCAAACAGGTCGGAGCTGCCTGTCACACCAGTGTGAACATCTAGTGGAGAGGATGCTTCTACTGACATGCTGTATGGAGACATTAACCTGGCCAACCATCGTGCCAATGGTGAAAGCTCCTGAATAAAAAGGAGGACACGATTGTCACAGCGTGTTTGCTCTCTTTGCTTCTCTTGTCCGAGCCATAAGGCCCTCACAGAGCGGAGAGCAGAACCCACAAAGAGGAGCGCTCTAATGAAACGAGAGGCAGCCGAACACGCTACGAAGACCAAGTGTTGATTCTGAAGCCTAAAATCTCCTGTTCTTTTGATCAAAAAGCATCTCTTTTTATTCTTCACAGATGCTAGAAGCCTACACATTTCCAATGAATAGCAGACTAATGGTTAATACTACACATCTATACTTCAGAGGAGAATAAACAATAGTCCTGACACATACGTGTGAAAGTTGGCTGCTCTTCCCTCCAGATAAACCTTTGAGCAAAAAGCACCACAGGCTATAAGAGATATGTCTGCTTACGAGCAGAGCAAGTTTAATCACTCTGAATTAAATGGTTATGCCATGTGGCCTAAAGGGAACGTTACAGTTTCTACTTAAAGCCTAAATATTTATTTATCATTACAAGATCTAATGCCTTAAAACGTCAACATTTATGAAAATATTAATACGGAAGAAGCAGGCTTTGTTTGAACAAGTTTCACATTCCCTTTATTACTATCAGAGAGGCCGGGAAGTCACATTTGTCTAATACATGCATCCCAATTGCAGCTGTAGTTGCCTTTTGATGGTAACACAATCGGAAAATTGTGCACCAATTTGTCTCAGCGGTCATCTCTCCATGGACACGCCATTGCCTCCCATGGTTGAGAAGCCCTTGGCGTTCAATTTGGAGCACTTTCCCGAAGTATGGATCTCTTTCTTGCCCTCCAGTCTTGAGGATGGCAAACATCAGATGCAAATATTGCTCTAGCATACAGACGGCCGATGTCAAAGATTATGCAAAGAACTCCAGCGCACGATTCTGCTGTTTACACCATATTCTATGACTTATGTGTCTGCTCGTGAGGACTGTAATTAAAGAGATACAATAGGGTTTGAGGGCTTGATGGGGTAGAAAGTGGAGCTAACAGAATAAAAGAAATGACCTTAGGATAGTCAAGACAGGAAAGAAAGCACACATCTCTAACTGACCACTCACGCTCCATCAGAATCATATTTTTTCCACTTCATGCTTGGTTTGCCAATGAACCTTTTCCCCCTCTGTAAACAAAACACATATTTGCACAGAAAATTACATATACAAGGAGATGTGCGCTTTACACTCAATGCTTTGGACACCGCGGCTTCTCCAAATGGAGCAAAACAAGGGCCTTTATATCTAGTTACGGACAAAGTGCACTTCAGCATGGCTAAGTGGTTTTAGAGGGGGTAGGGACAGAGGTGGAGTCAAGATCCGTCTTGACATTTCTTGCACCACAATTCTGTAGGATAGAGAATTCAAAGACAGATGTGAATACTTACAGAGACAAGCTTTAAAGAGCATTAAACAAATACACTTTGGAATTCAAACCAAAGGGTGTCAAAAATGCATCTCTGGGAACAACTGCAGAAATTTTGATGCTTATAGGTTATAATGTGGCCTCCTTGTTGAACAGTCTGGGACGTTGCTGGAACACATGGCACAACAACTGGAATGGAATCCCATCTGACATGTATATATTCCAACTACAATTTATAAATAGCTTAATAAATGTTATGCTCTCCCGCACCACAATACTATTACTGTGGAAAGAAATGAAAGGAGACGTTTGCCCTCTGTCTCCTCAGCACACAAAGAAAGGAGAGTAGGTAGGTATACTTGCATCTAGTATGGAGGGTTAGAGATGAAAGAAACCCTAACACCCAGATGGGAGACATTCTGCTCATTTAACTTAAATTCTCAAAGTAAAGAAACAAAGTTCTTTATGTGCGCTCTCTAAAAGGAGAAACACACTCACTTTTCAGCATTTCCTCTCAGACAGCAGTGAAAGAACCAGTGATAGGAAAAGGTCAATTAGCTTATTAGAGCCTATTCAGGTAAAGGTGATTTCCTGCTGTTGACATGTTATATTCCTCCTCCAGCTCCGATTTGACAGTGTGCTTACATTCAGTAACATTTGCAATTTACACTTAAAGTAAATGTGACACCTGCAGTCCAGCATCATTCTGGATGGGAGGATAGGTGGATGGATTATGCTTTGTAAAATGTGTCATATACAGTATATGCCAACCTGACTGTGTAGCTTTATCTCACTGATCACCAGTCTCAGTATCAGGAGGACATTCACTGAAATCCACAGTTCATACCTCAACAGCTTCTAACACACCGGGAACAAATAGTGGCAAGGTGAAGAAAAGCAGAAAAAACACAATAGGAAAAATACCTGCTGGCGTGGACTGCAGAGAAGTCAGCTCATTGATACTGCTGGCCTGTCAACTGTGTTCTTTTTTAAACAAGTCCAGTCCCAGGGGTCACTGCAGGGTAGCCACTGCCCGCCAACATTTGTGTTACTTTCAACGCCAGCATCTAAAACATAGACTTGAGAATATTTCTAGCTTTCCCTTTGCCAACACAATCTGTGCCTTTGTACTATTATTATGGCAATTCTTCAAATACTCTGATCATATTTAAAACTGTAAAACATGTCCACACTATATCACTTATTGTTACTTTATTTCATTAAACATAAGGGTGTACTGAGCCTTAATCAGGCATAAAAACAAGCTTTACTTAACATCAGTAGATGTCGCAGTAACGTCAGCAGAATCACAGAGATGAGTTAATGAGTTAATTGTTAGTTAACACCTTAAATATTTTTCACATCTATATAACTTTTGCCTTCTGTCACAAATTCAAGTGCACAAGGTGCAGTTTTTTTAATTGCACTGATCAAAATTAGATTTTTTTAAAAATATTTATAGATGCAAACACCCACCACGAGATACTATGCCAACATAAATGCAATTATTTATTCAAATGCATTTCTTTTAATCAAGTTATTTATTACAAATTCCCGTTTGTCAAGGATGTTTTGTTTTTGGTTCGGTTTGTTTGTTTGTCGGCAGGATTATGGAAAACTACTGGCCTGAGTTTCATGAAACGTGGAGGAAGGGTGAAGCGTGGGCCAAGGATGATGTCATTCAATTTGGGAGCAGATCCGAATCACAGGTCGCATACGGCATTATTTCTAACTACTGGAAACAGCCTTGGTGGAGTGCCCTTCTAGTTTGTGATATTTCGTGTCTCAATACACTTTTTAGTTACCATTTTTACTGTTTACGTAGTATTAAGTGTCTTTTACTTTAGTTCTTCAATGCCTCATATACTAGATGTTAATATTGTATAACATACTCTAAACTATGCATCTATTTGAGTACTTCCTGTTGCTGTTGTGACACTTTAACTTCCTGGCATGGGATAAAATAAAGATTATCTTATTTTATCCTTGTTGTCCTACTTCTGGGCTTATTACATACACAAAATATATGCATCTTGATCTAATGTGATCACAATTCTAATACAGATTAGCAGGTCTTATATCATCATTAGAGGTGTTTTTGTTTCATGTGTCAAGGACCAGATAACAAAAAAAAGAAGCTTTGGTTTATTCCCAACAAAACAAGCTTCTGGCACATTACGACTTCCAGTATCATGTGGTTATGATAGCGGCTACAAAAATAACAGAACATTCTGGTATCTTTCTGTTCCTCCAAGTGTTCTGAGGAAAGAAATGTTTTTAAGGAAGATGTCATCTTAATATAGATGTTGTTCTGCTCTTGCTATGGGATTTAACACTAACGCAGGCAGCCAGGCCTGCTCCATCACAACGTCTTCCTCTAATGAACAGTGAAACGCTCCATTGACCAGGAGAAGGGAGGGCGCTGGTTTGAGATCGCAGCAGATCTGTCCACAACGCTAATGATCATTGCGGTTAAATCCAACTAATTAGCCACATGCATGCCTGCTGAATTTGCTGCTGGTTTCAGATACGCGACAAGAAACACTGAGCTGGTGGTTTCAAACACGGAGACATCTTGAAGTGCAAAAAAAGATTCCCCCCAAAGGCTCCTGTGGCCGTGTTCATGGCACCCAATATAAGTTAAAGACATTCTCATGCTTATAAGAGAGAGCAGGCAGTGTAATTTAAATTCTGTTGACATTTACTGTCAAGGAGTATTAATTCACAGGCATCCTCTGCAGCATGGGCTTACTCAGCACCAGCGGGCCGCAGGCTCTGGAGAAAGACATGCTCCCTTTACTGTACTCTTAGCAGATTTCCCCTCAGACTGTGGCTGTGATCGGAGGCGCACAACCCCCAACCCATAGGTCACAACCACAAAACGCAGAGATATAGCCTGGTGGAATGTCATATATACAGGTTATGTCCTCTAAGCACAGAGACACCTTCAGACTGCATTTCAGGGGATGTGCCTCGATCATCATCCAATGTCACAACAGAGAAAATCCCACACTTCTTCAGTGAAAATATCAGCCTAGTTTGCTTAGTGTGAGATCTATTCATGGTCAAATGATGAGTGTTATCTGGCTAAGCATCACAGCAAAAGGGCACGAAAATATATATTTTTAAGACCTTATATCTGCTCTTTAACTACTCCTGAAACACATGTAGGGCATCACAAGAGAGGACATTTCAATAATATTTGAATTAATTTCTTAAAACTCACAACAAGCAGATCATTTTTCTCCTGTTTACTCTTACTCTATTTTTTAATGAACCTTTTTCTTAGATTCATATGTATGTGTGTCTATAACAAATGCTCGTACAAAATGTGCATGCACATTTGTGTTCATATGCTGTTCAAAGCGTAACTTACCATGTGCGCATGTATATGTTGAAATAAAGTCTATTGGACAAGGCTCGTGCTTGGTTTAGCTTCTAGCAATGACACAATCTCGAGTGAATAATGCAGCCTCAATCAGCAGATGATCCGGGGCTAAAAACTTGAGGTAA
Organism: Cottoperca gobio; assembly: GCF_900634415.1. Taxonomy (NCBI): domain Eukaryota; kingdom Metazoa; phylum Chordata; class Actinopteri; order Perciformes; family Bovichtidae; genus Cottoperca; species Cottoperca gobio. Next base: position 4,388,501 of record NC_041358.1, on the reverse strand, counting down.
TATCAGGAGCCTTTAAATGTAACAAAGAACAATTACTTATTTGCACGGGGCTAATACATAATTGACTATATTTAAGGAAATGTGTGGAATAAAATCCAGTTTGGAAAGAATCAAAGAGCATGGAAGAATGTAGTGGTTATATTAATATGTTTTCAATAAAACACACAGTGCAGCAGAGAGATGCTTCTGCTCTTCAGCCATTATCTGTTTTCATATTTAAATATTCTGAATGCAGTAGTCAGGATATAGGAAAATATTAAAAGCTAAAGTACATAAAAGCTCATTTTTAACTAGCAAGGGGAATTTTGCTCCTTTTAGTTTACTAAATTAAGAGACTTGTGAACATAAACCCTATTTTTGCTGGTGAATTGTGACCTAAATGGAGGATTAAACTGTGTATAACAGAGCCTTTAACTGCCTGTGCTGGAGCTGTGACAGGTCCTTGGGAGATACACAGAGACTGCTTGCAACACATGTCATATATCATAGCTTCAATCTGTACCCCAACCACTACCTGCAAGCTACAAATGTGCACTTCTCCTGTCATTTCTGTTGCGACAGAAGAGGGGAGAAAAGGGGGGGTGGGTTGCGAGCTAAAAACCAAATAGCTTTGCATTGTTTGTTTTTGTTTAGCCTATATTGTTTGAATCTGGGAGGAAGAGGAAATGCTCTGATTTGAAAACATAACCACGTATTTACATTTTTCTTTTACCAGACTACATTTCCATCATGTAGGCTGAATGTAAATATAGTTGTGAGGAATAACACTTGACTTCCATGTTGAAGGGCTTGATTGTTTATTTAAATATATAAATAAGTACAAATCTTGGGGAAACACAGTCACAGTGAGTGACAATCATTTTGAATTTTGATTTAAAGATCAATTATCCAGTTCGTTCTCAAATAGTATTAGCATTGGAGTTTGACTGTGATGATATTTGTATCCTATTTGTAATTCGACACATTTTAAGATATGATTATTATTTAATATGTTGGTATTTCATCATAGGTGTTACAAAATAACCCAAATATCTATCTCAGGTATTAAAAGCTATTTTTGAAAGAATATTTTCATAATTTAGCTCATACATATTCACACTTCATCTCTGAATGCTTCAGTGCAGACCACCAGCCCTCCCTCAGACTCAAGGCGTATTCATCACTTTCTCTAAGCACTTCTTGCTTTAGGAAAACAGCATAAATTGTTTCTTGCTGATGTAATTTCTTGTGCTTCTGTGTTAACTGTTGTAATGTATGATAAACAAGCCCATATGCATGTCAGTGATAAAATATGTTCATGCTAAGTCTTAAAAGGTTGGTCATTTGAATACAGAGCTGGAGGACATCGTCAACTATGAGCATTTGTGTTCTACATTTGCCCGTTTACTAGATACTAGGGGTGTAACAGAAAGCTTCTATATGTATCTACATCTGTTCATGTCACATACATATCTATTTATATTTGTATTTGTAATGGAAATGGACTGTTTTATTGTTACTTTATACTTAAAAAAAACAACTAATATTTTAGTCAAGTACCTTAATTAAGCAAATAATAAAGCATGATTTCCATTTCAAACTCACTTTCAAATAAGGAAAAAGTAAGTCTACACTTAACCTAAATAAAGCTGTGAAACTGTTGAGGGTCTGAGTGGAACTGAAGAGTGGAACTACAAGACGGTGTTAACGGTGGAAAAGTACAAGTCAAAACAAGAGGGTGTGTATTAAATGAAAAGCTGAACTGAAGTGTATTTTATTAATAAAATAAGAAGGCTATCAACTAAAATGGGCCATAATAACTCAACAATGGAGGTTGTGCATTAAATCGGAGGAGGTCAAGCTGACATACAGTTGGTCTGAAATGTCTGTGAAAATAATAAGACAACAGTTTGGATAATAAACTCAAAGTCTCTTGAGGCCATGTTGCATGCTCTTTTGAGACGGTCCCTAACTTCAGTTTGTCAGTTTCCTGTCAACTCACCAAGGTGCAGAGCTCCAATATCAGAACACGGGATAAAAAATAAAAGGGAGTAAAAGTGGGAGTAGTACTAAACATAGTAAGGGGTGGAATACAACATCCCAGCAATACATATTAGCATCATGAAGGATATAATGTTCAGTGTATGAGAGGAATTTGAAATAGTCTGTCCATCTCACTCACATCAGTGATGGTCGACTAAATATTAGAAAGTGAAATGAGTTGTCGGATAATCTGGTGTTCAGAGTTTATATCTGAGAACTTATCTTTTGCATTTGTCACATTTTAAATAAGTAACATGTTTACCCAAATTTCCCCTACAACACACACAATGGGAAACAATCAGTCTAGCTGTGGATGAGAACACTCTTAGGTCACTTCCTGACATTGCTCACCAGTGCAATTCAATGTGACTGAGCGGGCTGGACACCAACTGTGCCTGCAAATGAAATTATTCACTAACCAATCATACCACTCAACCGTCAAGTGCAATATGAGTCACATGAAAATAAAAATCCTTTATGGCAGACCCAACACCTGCCTGTTGACTTAACTCGGTGGATAAACAGATTTGTTTTCATCCTTTTTCTCGCTCAGTATCCAATCATTATAGGACGCTGCAGCAAATCAAATAGGCATGAGGAAGGAGAGCAAATACAAGTTGTTTCTGCAGAAGAGCGTTGGCTGGATGAACAGGTGTTACAGCTGAATACCAACTTCAGAAAGGAAATGCAGCAAGGCTGAATCCCACTCTGCAATCACTCATTTATTTCCAAATAAGCATTTAAAATCATTAAACTAAATCAGATGAGTAAAATGCCTTGGTGAAAAATGCATTTATAAGAATATAAGTATAGAATTAAAAGCCTCTCTGTGTAGTAAATCAGTTTTTACTGCTCTCTTGAATTAAACAGAAATGAAGGGCCCAGGTGGTGAATTTCATGCTGATGTTTTCATTCAGCAATTGTATTGTTTAAAGTTTGATGGAATGCTTTGTGAATGCTGAAAAGTCATGTGATGCCATGAAGTGAAGAAACAATTGTACACTATCAGTTTCTAACATAGATTAAGCTGGTTGTGGTGAATTTAATTCAGTTTTGTGGATCTGTAGACTTGGTATATTAGATTTTAGAGGAATTCTCATGTCATCATATTTGATGAATCATTAAATCTCTTAGAGACTATGAGCCAATATTCTATAAACATGAATATTCACTCTGTGGTATGTGTTAAATTAAAATAGTTTTGAATCAAATGGTTAGACCATAATCCCTTTAATAAAAGTGTTCCTGAAATATAAATCACAATAGAAAAATAGAAATAGAAAAGACAGGGTTTTAAAAATATCCTTATATGCAGATGACACCAATGTATATATGTACACACACTTTATCATTAGAGAGACAGCTAGCAAAACCAAAAATGGTTTTGTGTGGTTTTAACAATACTATGCTGTTCCCCTCAGCTCTATGGAGCGTTTTTAGCATCTTTTAGCTAATTGTTTTGGTTGTATGGCCATCAGCTCTTATTAACCCAAGGTATGCTACCTACCCAACATAAAACAGTTGCCTCTTGGACATAGTGGAGCATTTAGCAGCTAAAGAGCCAGATATATTTCTCAGGAGTTGGAGGAGACCAAATCAGAGCTAAACGGAAAGTGAATGTTAAACTGGCATTCGCCAAGTGGCCATACACATGAGTTAAAATGAATGAAAATGTTGTTCCTTGTCAGCTGGATTGGTAAATGGGCAATTGTTGGCCAGATGAAATTGGTAATACTTGGTCAATGTTGTGTTTACAGCTTGTTGTGCTGCTCCCAAATGGTCCAAAAACAAAATCAACAAATGCAGGTGTGAAGCCTTCGAAAACGTTTTAGCAAGACGGTGGTATTTATAGAAGAACCTGTGAGAGAGATTTAGAATTCACACTGTGTTCGTGACCTCACATTCTATATTGTAGAACTGAGAGTCCTGCATCACTAATTGTAAAATTAGAAAAAAAAATACATAGAATGAAGAACAACAATTTAGTACATGTTCCAGGTTAGGGGGTTTCCTAAATGTTCTCAGCAAAGTTACCCATATTAACTCATTATCCTGCTTTGTAGTCCTGATTTCGCTTGGATTCTGTATTTATCTCTGTGTTTTCAAAACCAGAACAGTGTTTTGCATGAAAGTGTGTCTTACAAGCAGATATGCTCAAGTCAATCTAGCCCTTACTATCTTACTACCAGAGAGAAAAGCTGGTGACAAGTGATATGTGATTTGATACGAACAATTAAAGTAGATAAGATAGTATTAAGACATCAGCAATCGGGCAGCAAAAACATTGTAGTGGTAATCCTTAAGTGTCCAAATCTATTCTGCTAGCACATAAATCAGCAACAACAAGAGTTGGGTTTCAACTTGCCAAAACATTTTGAATTTCCCAAGCTTGTCAACGCTGATGGAACAGCTTACTGCACATATCACAATAATGCATTGTGTTTATTGCAGCAATAGCTAATGCTGACAAAATCAAAAACAGCTCATTTGAGCTACTTTACACCAGGGGCTTCAAGTTCAATTGACAAAAAGTGAAAATGATTTCCTCTGGCTGTGGCACTAAACATCATATTGTATATCAGGAGAATGTGCACATTCTCCTGAACTCTCCTGGGGGGGGGGATTAATGTGCAAAAGAAGAAATATTTGCGACCCCCCTGCAGTACCTCCGCGGACCCCCTGGGGAAGACCTATGCTCTACAGTATAGCAATAGCATACAATAGAATACAGTGCTATTCAATATGTTGGCAGTACATTTGCTTGGTGAGCCAGCCCAAAGTGTCAAAAGAAAAGAAGAAATCTCAACATGTTACACGTGTGTGTCATTTCCATGTGGAAAAAACACTGCATGTGTAATCTTTAACATAATTCAGTCAGTAGATTTATTTTTGTACTTGGTAATGCTGCTTGCCGATTGAGCATAATGCATTACTTGAAGATCAGACAAGTGACAGCAGATTGCATTTTGTCAGTGGTTGAAAGTTGTCTTTAAAGCACCTTTAAGCTAACTATCATGATTGGAACATTCTAACTTGCCAGACATATCAGCAAACATTACGCTTTTCCATTTGTTCTGATTAAATTCTGTACTTCATTACCTTTCTGGTTTATGTGTTATTCATATGTATTATACCAGTACTACACAACTCTTCTAATCTTAGCTAAGAACATTTGGATTGTAAAATTGCTGGTGTTCCCCTTTAAAAATCCCACAGTGCTTCTGCACGGTAGACTATTTTTATTTTAATTAAAGGTTTGAGTGACGCCATGATCATCTCATGCCTGAAAACTTTTATTTTGTGAATTCTAATCTGATCCCTGCCACAAAGAATGAGCAGGCTCATGCTGGCTTCTTAACTGCTGACACTGCCGGTCAACGAGATATTTTCTTCCTCTCCACGGGTGTTTCTCAACTTGAAATGGAGAGCATTGGCAGGACTGAAATTGGTGGCATTTTGTGGTCTTTAAAAAAAGGGGACTCATTAAAACTAGCCCAGAGAAGCCTTCAAGTTTCTTCCATCATTATATGTAACAGCAGATAAGAGAAGTATAATTATAGATCTGGGTAACTTGTGTTGTCAATTTAAAAGTGATGGAGCTGCATAATCCCCAGCCTTGTAATTGGCCGATGGCCCCTGCAGCGTCATCTCTGTTTTTAATGAGTGTTAGCCTGAGCAGAGGTATTCTCACAGAGTTGGTCACTACTGATAGCATGCATGATATTACTTCTGTTGTAAATCACTCAGTGCTTATGTTGTCACTTTCAAGTGCTGCTACCTATTTTGTTTAATATGACTTACATTATTCTGTAAATATCTTTGAACTGAGAAATTGTAACTGTGTATTTACATTACGCAAGTAAACAGGTGACAGTAAAAAGATATTCAGATGCTGTTGGGGCTCAAGACACACGACTACTGTGGCCTAAAACAATCGCAATTCAAAGTGTCATGCATTTAAATCTATGCTAATGAACTAAAATAGTCATTTCAATATCACTTTTTATACACTGTCAATACAGTAATTAATTGGCCACCTCCATGGCTGAAAGCCAACACAGATGCACATGAAGGTGCAGCACTATTAACCAGTGGTGTATTCTGATCTTAAAAAGTAAAAGTAGCAATTCCACAGTGTAAAATTACCTGCATTTAAAATCTTACTTAAAGGCATAATAAGTAGGATGTAAAGATGCATACAGAGTTGATCCCTCACAATCCTCATGTATGACCCACCAGAAGTGTGTTGCAGTGTCTGTATCTGCACAGACCCTGTCTTCTGCCTGAATATTCTTATTTTGCTGTGTTCGGGACGTATCTGCGTGTCAACCTCTATAAAACATAGCAACGAGGTGCCAGATTGTTAGCACGCATCCAAGAGGAAGCTACAAAAACGGCAGACGCAGAGCCAACAAACGCATATAGCAAGGTTTGGAGTTGGCTTTCACCGAGGAGGAGGGGCCAACTTTGAATGTTGTGTTTACGAACCGCAACCGACAGATCCTACTCATTAAGATGAGAAGACCTTGACTTAGCAAACCCAACAAACATGCAGAGAACCACAGCGTGGTATGATAATACCATAAAAGTACATATACTTAAATTACCAAAAGTAAAAGTAGTCATTTATTCTGAAAATGACACTGATGTGAGTGTTGGGAGAAAATCAAAAGTTGTAAGTCATAAAAACTAAACAATGAGTAAAGAAAAGCTGAAACCCTCCATAGAGCTGAGGGGACTGCAGGGTGGTGATTCTCTGTGTGTTGGTTACTACTACACTTTTCACTTTATACAGCTTTGATCAATTGTTAATATAGAACATATTGATCAAAGCAGACTTAAAGTGGTAAGTTCTCATTGGATGATTTAATTTATATAAATAGTGATGACATTGCATCATATTATATTGTGACCTCCGCCACGGAGTTGTTGGTCCTGTTTGGTGGTTTGATTGTCTGTTTGACAATAGGCTAAGGAAGAACTCCACGCCTGAAATTCATGAAACTTGGTGGAAGTGTGTATCATAGGCCAAGGAAGAAGCCATAAGAGCAGATCCAAATCACGGAGCAGCTACACAAACTAGTTTTCACTTTTGGAAGAGGCCGTGGTGCAGGTCTGCGCTCTCCCAGTCCAGTTTAATATGTTTTGATAATAGTTTAAATTCTGAGGTATTTATTTCTAAAGATAGTCTGAATAATATGAGCACCTTTGACAGATTATATAACTTTTGCAACAATAACAAAAAAAGACCATAAAAGTCACAGTTCAGTTTTTAGTAAGTAACAAATCCTTGAAAGAAACTTTAAAATCTTAAAATAAAAACGCTGAATTATTTGGCCAAGGACTTGAATCAGTTTGGAGATAGAGCTGGAAAAAAAAATCCCTCCATCACATGAAATTATAGAGAGAACTTTAATTACAGCCATTCTAAGTTATTTTATCACATACTTTGTGAAACACTAAGCATGATTAAACATTAGAGGATATGGCTCAAGTGGGCACTTTACCATAAAATTGCAGTCACCCCCCCCACCAAAACAGATCAAAAAGAGAAGTAAAAAGGAGCCACACAGTAGTGCCACACATGTGGTCGAGGGTTTAAAAAATTAGCAATGCTCAACTGGAACGGAAGTAGCTTGCAGTGACTGCCACAGCAGAGTTCCTCTAATCATATGTAACATCTACCTTTGGAACGTAGCGGAGGGAGTTTACAATAAGCTTAACCCCTACTTTTATATTGCACCCAGCAGGTTTCCCCCTCCATGTTGGGCACTTTGAACACTATTTTGTTATTCTGACTTCACTTGGTTTAATAATCTGCAGTTCCCTGTTTTTTTCTTCCTTTTTTGTCTTTTTTCTAAAACTCTACCTCGCAGGGCTTTGATGTTTTGTAGAATACACACTGTAGCCGATTAAGGCGGCTGGTGTTTTATGGGTTAACTATAAAAACCTCACATCTGAAAACTCTTAATATAGAGGTTAAATATTCTGACTTTTATTCAATTCTAGCCATCGCTAAAATATAAATACAATGACATAAGCGTGAAAACTGACTCTTTTTTTTGTCAGTTCATGGAAGGTAATTTGTGATGGTGAGAGTGTAGGGGAATTAGGAAAGTTCCCTCCCACTGATTCATTTGATATCACACAACGGAGGCTGTTTGAGAATTTGGCAGCCGTCTTGGCGCGGCTCGTTTAGCGAGGGTCGAACTTTCAGGAGGTCTGTGGAAACGTGGGAAGAGTGAGCTGGAAAGTGGAAGTGAATTAATTGAACTCTGTACATAATTCTGTGTCAATGGCCTCCTCTGTCCCCGCACTGAGGACTGAGAAAGAGACAGCGTTCGATTGCTCAATATTCATCTACATTTTTTCCCCTGGATAGGCACAATATGGCGGGCTTAATTAACTTCTCTCAAAGGTGAAGCAGTGCGCACCATCTGCTGTGAGACAATCACATTTGTATGCCTCTCTGAATAATCCCGTTACTCTATTAAAGCAAAGCAGTATGCATGGGAAGAGAGGTCGGGTAGAATTTACAAAACTTTGCAATCATATATCACTTTGAAAACCTAAATAGTCTTTTAAATTGCTGAATATGTTTTTTAGTTCACACATTGCGTCTTTATCTTCCCAGCAAAGACGGAGAAGTTGGTGACGATTTAAATGAACATTTCCACAAAACTGTCCAAAAATGAAACATTTAAGCATGAAATAAGCATCATAGTCCCTTCAGACGTACTTCTCTGATCATTTCATACATGTTATGGTGAGACAATTTAAATTCTTTAATATATCTGAAGGACCACACATCGCAATCAAGGGCCTGCTGAACTTGCCCTAAAGCCGGGTCATTATTTGATCTTTGTGCATCTTAATCTGATTATCTCATTGTGGAGGTAAACTTCAGACTCAATCTTGTTAGCAGCTGGCCAAGATGGATTACGACGGCCAGTGAGGTGGAAAATGAACTGAGCAGTTCAGCTTTGGCCTTGCTCTCTTTCAAGATACTCACCAGCACTACTTCAGCTCCTTCTGCTTTTCTTTCTGTTGGCCCTTCAAACGAGATATTATCCTCAGGAAAAGCATTGGCACCCCCTCCCTCTCCACACACCCTTTTCTTTATCTCTGGTGCTTTAACTAAGTGAGGACAATGGCGAAAAAAATCCTGACCTCTCTTAAACATTCAGATTTTCAGACACAGCGTGTTATGAGAAGGTGGTAAAGTGGCTATAACCCTAATTCCACAAAAAGACGAATCTGGCCCTGAAAGGCTTCAATTCCAAGACTTTGTGTTTCAGCTGTTGTTGGGCCATTTTGACTAAAACATGCAGTAACCCGATAGGTCGAGAGAGGTATGCGTTGCCTCGATTCTCATCTTAAATGAAGAGGGTTGGTTTTTTGCCTTTTCTTTTTTTCTCCCCTCCTTAAATTATGCAAATGCCTTAGATGTGTGGTCCCGCTTAAGACACTCAGTTTTGCTTGTGGTCTTATTGCGGTATTGAGTGCCTTTACAGTGAATGCACACCACAGTCCACAGCACAAAAAGTCCCCCTAAAGGCTGAAAGGAGTTCAAAGCATTGAAAAGACAAAAAGGACTAAGCTGGGATTTTTTATGTACACTGAAAAGAAGAATAAAATATAAGTTCCCTATTGGTGCCTGTTATGGCAGTAGCACCCATTTTAAAGCATTATGTTACGACATAAAGGCTGCCTGAATTTTTTTCGTGCGCACCATATGCAAAGAAGAAATGAGAATAACTTAGAAGGGTGGTGATTTTGCAACACGAAGCACTGAATGCTCTTTTTGACACACAATTGAGAGAACAAGGAATTCAAAAGAGGTTATATTCGATCAGGTTTTCTGCCTCAACAGGTTATAATCACTCCTAAAGTATTGAGCACTACACAGAGAAGAGAGCTTCTAAGGAGGCTAATCAGCAGGTTTTCTCCCTATTATCGTTTCCCATCTGAGGGTAACAGCGCACAGAAGTACCCCCTTCTATTGATTATCTGGACTGGAATTTAAATATTAATACACTGCCCGGCCCTGCTTGGCACTCTCTAGAGCTGGGCTGCATGGCAAAGCACTCATTCGCCAGATTAAAAACCCCCTCGTTTTTTTTTTTTAAAGCACAATCCTGCTCTCTTTTCAGCTATAAGAAAAAAACTTCAAGGGGGAAGTTGAGAGGAGAAAGGGGCCAGAGCTCTGTGTCTCAGCAGTGAATTCAAAGACGACACTTTTCCTTCAGGCCTGAGTCTGCTGAAGATGGGAATCACACGGCAGCCATTTAACCGCTGCTGTCTGCTATAGAGAAGTAGAATTGGGAGCTGCTATGTCCTCTGTTTGGCTGCTTGAGTAAAAACTAAGGATTCATTGAGCTTTAGCCCATTTTTGCACATGAAATACGTTAGAAAATAATGCTAAACATATTCCAAATTTGAAGCAAAAGTTGGCAATGTTAATACTCAACAACAGCTGCTAAAATAGTTGAAGAAGCAGTCGAAGTAAATATATTGTGATAGTTGCTCGTATGTTCTGTACATTACATCCATGAGCCCAAAGAGCCTTGTCCACTCGACCTTGTGAATGAGCACATTTGCCTTCGGGGCTGGTTTTGCACAGAGGGGACAAAAGTGTGTTGACATCAGTACTGGTTGGGCAACCCAAACATACAAGTTACGGCCCCACTTGACACAAGAATAGTGAGACACAACAGAGAAAATAATGTGTAACATAGGCTGAGCAAGAGCAGAGATGTCGTGGGGTCAGTGAGATAAAAGGGTTACGGTTTTTTCATGCACTGGTCAATGTTGAGAGTTTGGGCTATTTTGCTTTCATAACGTGTCTTCTTTAGGACTAACATTAGTGAAAAGAAAACATCTAAAATACACATTTAGGTTTTTATTAACTAACTTTGTCTAGTAGTGTCTGTAAATTTCTCCTTAATTCTCCAAAAGTTAGCGTTAGATAATGCCTCATTTGCATATTTAAACAATATAATTGTTTTAACTTGTAATACAGAAGATAATTGTCTTAATGTAAGTAATGAAGTGATGAAGTTTCATGGTCATAGTTACATTTACCTGTAGTGTGTTCCTTATGTGGAATGTCACAATACATATCTTTAAAGAGTTTTTTCAGCAGCTCTTACATAAACCAAACTTTCCAGTTTCATTCCTCTCTATATTCTGAGGGTTTTCATAGAGGGGTTTGTTCATATACTGTATCATTCATAACCTGATTTATAGAACATTGTTTTCCTAAAAACATGGCAACATTGTTTTTGCTGAATCATGGAGTGAGACAACCAGATATCCAAAATTCCCTGTGTAGAAACCTTTAACTCTATTATGTCAACAAAATGAAACCTTAACCTTTAACCTGGCTCCATCCAATGCTCAGTTTTCTGTTCAGGAAATATATGCAAATTAGCACATATTTAATAAGATAATGCTTCATTTATTTAAGGATAATAATAAAACACAAAAGTTTTAACTCACAAAATAATGTCCTAATGTAAGTAATCAACTGGGGAAGTTTCATTGAGATATGTATTAGTGAAAATCTTTAACCTGTCGTCTCTCCTTAAACCAAATACGGATGCAAAATGTCTCTTAGAAAAAGGGCTTTTAGAAACTCTTTATCATACGCACAACAATAAACATCTTATTAACAAAAATAGATGAAAGTGACTTTTAAAATCCAAGGAATTTAATATATTTCCCCCTTTTAATTTCCCCATATGCCGCCTCAGCCGAGTTTCCACTGCTCACATTATGAATCAGAGGGATTGTCCAAATCCTGGAGTAATCCTCCAAGAGCCATATAACGAAGAGATCAACCCAGAGCACAAGGCAAACAATTTAGCATGACGTTAAGTCCCCGTCTCATACAGTGAGAGAGATGTCCATTAATACACCTACCTTAATTTGCATTCACTCTAGCTGAGGTTCATTGAATGAGAATGAAGGTAGTTCCTAAGTCAATCAGCTCTTTTCTCTCTGATGGTCTTCAGATACATAAAGCTTTGCCTCTGAACAAGATGTATTGAGGCTGTAATAAAAACCGTTGCTGAATTTGAATGACAAACTCCTTTCCACTGAGGCAGTGGTACTGCCATTTCTTTTTGCACAGCACACATTATTCTGGATGTAATATCCTTTTTATTTTAGATGGAAAATTAGCAGAAAATGCTAAATGAAGTCAGGTCACAGAGTATAAGTCCACACAGGGAACAGGACGGGGTGGATGGAGGGACAAATAAAGACATGACTATCACCCAGGAGACTGCTGTTTGAGTCCCGTGTGAAACTAAAACAACTTTACTTATGCACGTAATTTCATTTACTTAACAATCATACATATTTGAAACCAAACCATGATCTTTTCCTGAACCTAACCAAGTAATTAAAACTGCGACACTGAGACCGTGAGTGATGAGTTGTGAATGAGAACAACGTGTGGACAAGACAAGCGAATTGTCCTTAAAAGAAGCTTGCTCTTTACAAGACTGACCCTGAGATCACGTTGGTACATGACACGGACGTAAGAGTGACATCAATCTCCTCATCTAACGCTTGGAAAGAAAGCAAAGTGTTGAACTATCCCTTAAAATAAAGAGTTAATTCTGCTTTTTACAAGCGTAATGTATCAAATCCTGGAATAGTATGCGGAATCTGAGGTCCTAAGAATATCACACACAAACACATTGACTCTATTGTAGGTGACTACAGAACTTTTTTAGTCCCATGACACCATCAAAGTTGCTCGTCCCTGCACGTCCTAATGATCAAACCTCATTCTGAGTATTAGTAGAGCTTTTTCTGATTAAACTGTCTCAGAGAGGTGAGGACCTCTTCATACACCTCTGCCACATGATAATGTGACAGCAAAGGCCATTAATGCAAGAGCACAGAGGTCATTAGCATCGCTCCATGGTGTAGCATAAAGTAATCACCTCCTGAGATCTGTCTCCTGTGACTGCTGTACTGTCTGTCCTTCCCCTGTGGTTATTCTCTACATGTGTAAGGTCAGTTAATGATGGTGGACAGAGATATCTGACCAGGGGAGCCGCACTGGCAGCTGATTATGCGCCGCTCCCGACACTTCTTAACCAGCCATGGGATGACAAGGATGACACTGTTAAGGATTTTTAACATACATCAAAGATTTGCAATGAGAGAAGGCAGACCATAAATTGGAATTTAGCTGGTAGGTGTGAAACTCTGGTTAATGAACAATGCCTCAGAACCAGAACGTAAAAAATAACATTTCCTGATTAATTATAATGTGGAATTGTAACTGTGAAATGTATCCCAATTTATCCATCTGGTAATGGCCATATTTAATAACTCAGATTTTTAATGAGCAAAAGCACAGCACTGGAGCAACCACACAGCCCAGCATCCCGACAAATGACTTCTAAATTGGACGCTTCCGCACCTCGCAATTTACATTCAGTATTGCATCTGCGTGTAGCAAGTCTGGCTTTCATGCGACAGTCTAAAGTTTGCGTCCTTTCACAGACCTGCTGTTAGCGCTCACCTTTTTTATTCACTTTAACCACTATCTTTAACGAGCCTTAACCGAGTATTTTATTGGCATATTTTAACCATAATGAATTTGCCATAACTACAATCTTTCCCTAAAAACTATCCGAAGAATAATCTGTCTAATGTCAGATCACACAATAAACATTTGTGTGACCTGACATTGAAACAGAAATGGACCCAGAAGCTTATCAATGGTTCATTCACCTCATAAAACATAATAGTTTCTTTAAATAATAAAGAATCAGTATCAGTATCGATATTGATATCCGTGATTAGGCCTTGGTATTACTTGGAATTGCGTTGGAACCAAATGTTGTGGTATTCCTCCCCAAACACATGTTGTAAAATACAAGAAATGTAAAACTGGCGGCATTGGATGCAAAATACAAAAATAAAAACTGTGTCCTTGTCATTTTGCAGAATAATCCAATATTGACATTCTGTCTGGCCATGGTGTTGAATGACAACATAATATCAACGACCAAAAACAATGCCTTTAAAATGTTAATATTGCACATAATGCACATCTATACTACTTCAAAGTTTAAAGGTCTGCTCTGCGAGTTAGATTTAACAGAAAGGAAAACTAGATTGAAATTAATATGTCATTATAGATTTGATTGCCTCAAACCTTCTCTGACTGATTTGTGCTGATTCAGCAGTAAGTGGCTTGTTGAGAGGCAACAATGGGCAGCCTTGGTGTCTTGTCATTCATATTTTCAAGTGTGTGGTCTGAGCATCAAGGGCTGTGATTGGATCAAAGCAGACGAATTCGCCAGATCTAAAAACCCAAGTTCCTTTAAGCACCTTCAAGAAACCCAGAGTGGCGTGTTGACATTCCTGTTGCTGCGTGGAGACCAAACAAAAGGAGACAGCAGTGACAGTTTAGCGTGGATGACAAACAAAGATACAAAAGAGAACATCACACCAGAACAATATATCACTACAGCTGATGTTTCTCCTTCACACAAATGGCATTCGAGTCATTTTTCTTTGAGATGTGTGAATGATGTTTGCCACCATCCATCATAAAAGGCCATAATGGAGGTTGGGGAAGTCTGCGAGACTTGGACACTCCAGGGAGCTCATTACTGGACCTATTAATCTGTTATTTGACCCCTGCGAGAGCACTCCCCAATCTAAAAAAGACCTATGCTTCCTTAATCCAAAGATAAAAACAAAACCTCCACTGTGTCTCGGGGATCAACGCTCCAATTCAGACAACAAAGCAGTGAAATAACATCAATGCCTCAGATTGGTTTGTTCTCAGTGTTAGATAAAAGCAAGTTGATGCAGTTTTTCTTCATCTGACTGAGTGCTTTGAAAATGAACTCCAAGCAAAAGCTAAATTATTGATATTCAAGAGAAATCTTAATGTTAAACCACAGTGCAAATATAACATGAAGCAGTAGAAACGGAGTATGACAATCACCGGTCCGGTAGACCTTTGTTATGACTGAGGATGGAACTAACCACAGGAGTATTGGATTGTGAGTGCTTACCACTTTCCCTTTAAAGAAGAGTCCTCCTGCCATTCTGTGCATGCATCCTTCCTTCAGGGGTGATTGTCTCCTTGTTAGTGGTCTGCTGTTGAGCTCAGCACTTTGCCAAGTCAAAAACAATGTCATGCCTTGGAGGGCTGTGTGTCTCGCACTGTCCTTTCGTTGGGCTTCTGCACGACTCAATTAAATGTCCTATATACAGCAGACAATAGACACAGGTATTATCAGACCATTCCTATTGTACATCATCAGTGTGAGAGCAAGGTATACATGGACTCTAATATTTTATTAAGAGGCACAGTTAACAATTCACACCTTAGTGTTCATATCATTAATGAAAAGTATTAAAGCTGCACCATCATGACCATGATGACGATTATTCATTGATTTTACGGGCAACATATATTTATTGTCCCTTTTACATATAAGCATGTTTTGCTACATCCCTGCTGAACTGCACATCTTTGCATGGAAATAAGAGTGTCACAGTGTTAGAAGCAAAATATAAATAAAATCGTAACAAAACCTTTAACCCAAAATATTATTCTTGTACTCTGGACTAGAGCCGCAACATTCAAAGGACGTTTTTCTCACGCTGCCGCTGCAAGGTGTGTAAGCACCTCAAAGGTGTAAATATTGTTATTATATTGTTTAGGAAGTGCTGGATTTGATAAACATGCAGAGTTTTGTATCAGCAGAGCACGCACTTTAAACGTCGATCATGGTCATTTAATTGTCTGAAGCCAAAATCGTTAATATTCGATTAATTGTGCAGCCTTAAAAACTATGACTAAACATGTTGGTCAATGTTATAACTGGGATTTTCTCAACATGCAATATTGTGGTAGCCATGTGTAGCATGTCACTGTAAATCAAAAAACATATACAAATGACACATTTGCTGTTGGTATATTTCAACAAACATGAATACTGTAGGTGCTTCTCCTCAATAATAAAGCAGCTAAAACAGAACAACAAAAAGATTCAACCAGCCAGTCGGCTCCAGATTTACCTGAGAATATGCACAGCTGCACATTTGAAACACATGATAATGTATCTGGATGGATAGTGGATGTTCATGGTGTGGAGGTCATGAAGAGCTCTGTGCATGCAGGTAGCAGGTTAAGAAATGATGACACCGTATGGACACTCCATTTCAGACTGACTCTCACAGAAACCTCTGGCTTTGATTCCCCCCTCAGATGGCTGGAATGAAAAGGACAGTTATACATATTTCAAGGCCCAAGGATCCACAAAGGGACTTAGGAATAAAGAGGTATGAACCTTTGAACTAAACAAAGGTCCATCACCCACATATCATATCAGATGTGCTGTGTAGCTCTTGTAAAGACGCGGATATGGAAGGAAAGGAGAGAGGAACCAGCATGCCCTTGCAGACAGGTTGTCTGAGTGTTGTCTGCATATCCCATGACCCCCCATCTTCCCCTGTGCCTCCATCTCTAACCCGCATAGCACTTGTTGGCCACAGAGGTCTGCGGAAAAGCCTCCACAGTATCGTCCATCTGTGGCCCTCTTTGAATCAGACTGGAGGCTCATAACAACAGGCAGTATCAGTTGCATTAAGTTGATTAAAGTGGTTGGCGGACACAGGCACTTGTGCTCTCACAATGCTAGATGAAAGAGCAGCAAGGCAGCGGCCCCTCTCCTGGTTGTCAGAGAATCCGCCTTTGCTCTCAGCGTAGGTCAACAAAGGACCAGATAATACTGGGAGTGAAAGCAATCGAAAGCTTCTTTGCCAAATGATCTCTAATTGGCCCTTTCTTCCTTGTGGATCAGTCATATGATTTTGGTGGTGACAGTCGACTTACCCACAATTCTACCTTTAAAAGCTTCTCTTGAAAGTGGACTACTTGAAAGAAGTGACCATTACCTAAACTACAATTGTGGAAAATGAAAAAAAACAATCTAACCCTGAGTGAAAAGAAATGAAGATGTCCACAGGCGGAATTACAGTTATCAAAAGCAGAGGACATTGAATTGCATTTATCAAATACAAAAATACTGCAGTCACAGAAAGCAGATGACACATAATTAAAAGAAACAGGCTTTTGAGAATTGTGGTTGTAATTCTAAAAGAATTGTGCTTTAAAAAAAACAGCTGAATATGATCAAGATCTGACAGCACTTCGGTTTCATTTATCAGTGCTCCACGGTAATTTATTCAAATAATTACGATGCCAGATGCCATCCCCTCTTTAACCATCAAAACAAACTACAAGCTTTGTCCCTCCCATGCAGCTGAAGAGGTGTCATGTGAGGCAAGCTTTCCTTTTCATTACAGATACCATTTGAGGAACATGCCATATTCCACTTTTGGAAAGGAGTCAAGACAGAAACTGACAGTATTGTTCTAGTATCAGTGTAGGAAAAAAACAACAGGAAAAACAAACAAAAGCTTTGGCACTAAGGAGCTGTTCCAGGGATGATAACAATAAAAAAAGGCGAGGTGATCAATGCTGTTCTGGATTTTGATAACACATTGCTCATGCCTGAGACAAATGATGGAAATTCTTAAGGAGAGAGGGCCTGCAATATGCCAAATATGCTCCAAATTAGCCTTCAAGAACAGCTCTCAGTGTGTATATGGAGGCTGCGTGAGTAAATAAAGGGCCAGCATAAATTACCTTTGGATGTCAATCGTGATAGCGCACCCTGTTTTCTTTTTGTTATCGTGTCGCCTATTCGTCTCGCTGGCGGATGACATGAAATGAAAGTATTCTCTCTCTAGCACCACCAACAGTACTCAGAGCGCTTTCTGACACTTGAAAACGCTACGGGTTCGTGAAACCACAGCTGGGCCCCTACTGATTGGCTTGCACACAGGCTGCCACTAAACTTTCGCTGCTTGAGGAGTTGTCTGTGCCGGGACAGGTGGTGTTTATGCAGATGAATGAACACATTACTGTGTGCTCTTCCTTTTGGTTTAAACATTAGCGTTTCAAATGTGACAAATCAGATGTTCATCTCCTGCTATATGCAGCCATTGTGTATGCTGCTGAGAGACCTTTGTATATGAATTCCCCATAGGTGTTGATGTGCACATCCATAAAGCATGGACAACGTATACGGCCTCTGTGATATATTCAGGGAATTTTCTACGAGTACCTGCGTTCAGGCATGGTGGTTATACTTTTTAGTTTCTATTTCATATTATACTGTATATTGTAATGATAACTGGAGGCGGGCTTTGCCGTATTAGTGGGCTAGAATGAACACACTGAAATGTATTTTTCACACTGCAGCTGAGTGGAGAGATAGCTGCTGGGTCTTAAAGTGGGTACGGTGAACACCACTCAATTATCTCCCTATTATCGCACATATGTTCTGTTATAATTGGGCCTCTCCCCTCGTCATTTCAGAGGAGTGTATCAGTGACAGTGAATGCCAACCTCTAATGATTTAACATCTTCTACATGTGCTGAAAAACCTAAAGGTCATTCCATAAAAACACAGTTTCTGTGTCTGTAGGTTTAGAAATGTTATGATATCAATCATCTTACAATATTATTTTCAGTATTGATTCATCTGCTGTGTAGTTTTTTGATCAATTGATTCATATGTTGTCTTTGAAATTGCAGAAATTAGTGAAATATGCACAATACCACAGTTCCCAGGCGGACTAAAGACATTACTACTAGTCACATTCAAGAAGCCCAAACCAGTTCATTATTATTTTTGCAAAACATATTTAGGAAGATTATGAGAATTGTTGCCTATTATTTGGAAATTAATTGATCAACTAATTGTTTCTTCTCTTCTTCTCTTTCCATTTTTTTTATTGTAGGACTGATGTTGAAATCAGAATTGTTTTCCAGCAGACAAAATGTAAGACATAATCTTAGATATCTTTCTGAAACAATTTTCCTGATTTGTTTGTATAAATGTATAAAATATTTTGTAAAGTGACCAAGTACGAAAATAAATGTTCTGTAGTAAAGTGCATCATAATTGTAAAAGGAATCTGGCATAAGGAAGTGATGTGGTACAATATTTTTGCACATTTCCCCCCCCAAAAAAGCAAAATGCATAAAAGGTCTTCTTGATGGGAACTAGCAGATTAGACAGGACATTTATAGACTCAGGCCACGACTTCATGAAATGTTTTCTCCACTTGCAGCGCGCTGCTTTGTTTCTGCGACACTCTGTGCTGTGGGTGAGACACTAAAGTCCCTATTGTCTGAGTCAACTTGACCTGACCTAGCTGGTTAAGCTGAGGCATTGTGAACAGCAAATCGCTTCAACCGGGGGGTAGCTGCTTTGTGTGGCTATGGGGAAAATAACCTTATAAAAGCCCATACCCATAGTTAATGCAGAGAAAGACCAGTTTTGTCCCTGGAAAAGCTTGGTTTATTTCCCACTGCCAGTGAAAAACACAACTATGGTGATCCTTTTATCCATTTAGCAACATTTCTATCAAATGTGTTTGTTTATGCACACACGCATATGTCCAGGTTTCTCACCACTTTATGCGTATGAGATACAGACATATGTCTGCATATACATGTGTTAGAAATACACTCATTCTAATTCCAGCAGGAGATGATGGTTGTGTGAAATATCTAGAAACGCTGCACCAATCAACAACTTGCATGGCCTGAAGCCCGCAGCAGTAAAGTGGTGAGAGGGCCAGACAGTGCTTAGCACAAGCTCCTAATCACATTGCACCACTCGACAGGCCCGTGCTTGCACGTCGCAGGTACTTGTAAACTCCTATCAGGCTTTCTCTTCACACCCAATGTTGCTCTCAATGTCTGCCTTTACCGAGTTGATCTGGAGACAATCTTAATTTAAAAAATGTAATTAACTGTGCCACAACACAACCTCCAGCAAGTGCTCACTGCTTATTCTCATTCAAAAAACAAAAACAAACAATGTGATGGAAATGAGGTTAGCAACGTCGCACTCATTTTGCCATATTGTAAAATCAAATCTGACTCTGCGCCTGTTTAGACAAGATTACTGCTGCTTCTGTACATATTACAATATGAAGATGATTGTTATTTACACAGCTCTCTTTAACAATCATCATGTAACGGAGCAGATTGTCTCATCACTCAAACATATATAACACTGTTGGGCTTTAACATATGTGTCGTTTGCTTATATAACAACAAGTGACAACTCGTATATGATAAAAGTAGAGCTGCAACGATTAGTCGATAGATAGAAAAATATAACTATTTTGATAATCAATTAATCATTAAAGTAATTTCTCATGTAAAAATGTCAGAAAATGCTGTTTTCAGCGTCTCAAATATGGAGATGTCCTGCTTTTGTCTGTTTTATATCATATTAAAGTGAATATCTTTAGGGCTTGAACTGACAAGACAAGACATTTAAAGACATCACCTTGGACTTTGAGGAACTGAGATGGACATTTTTTACTATTTTCTAACATTTCAAAAAACAAACAATTAATCCCTATAAAGCCCTATATAGAAGATACAAATATTTCATGGGTGTGTGTCTTTACACACACAATCACACACATACATGACGGATCAACCGTGAAAGCTATCAAAAGCAGAATTACTGGTGGTTTAGTCCAGACCAGTCCAAACTTGTATGATTGTCTGAGCTGGCACAGCTCTTGTTTGTGGTCTCTCACTGACCGAGTGGGCACAGAAGGGGGACAACCTTATTCTCCCAATAGGCCCACTGCCACCTCTTCATTTCCTGCTGGACCACTAGACACCTCCCCGACTCTAATTACCACAGCGTTAGTTGCAGTTCCAGCAGCAGCAGCAGAACCTCATGACTACAATGAACCGCACTGCTAATTGTTCCATTACATCAACAATAATGCATCTTAAGAAGGAATAAAAGATTTAATAAAAAAATAAAGAATAGAAGAAACACAGAGGTAGGGAGTAACTTGACATGCTAATTTTCATTAACCCTGATCTTTCTATTCTTTCATCATCCGCCCTCCTCCCCGTCGTCTTGCTCATACAGGGTGGCAAAGCACTCAAATTATCCACAAGCATTCCAGCTATCACTAATTACCCAAAGAGTTCCTCATTAGGCTATTTCAAATCCAACCTTAGATCAACACTTACTCAGACCTCAGGGATTCTTGATTCCCAGCAGCGGTTAAACAAACAATCAGTTCAAAGGATCAGGTATTCTAGTCTAAGAGGAGAAAAAAGCCAAGGGTAAACAACTGCTCATTTGAAAGAAATGACTCCACCGGCTCTCTGGCATGGATGCACCAATCTATAATTCATTTTGCTCAAATACATTCGATTTCTCTCAAATAGAGTCATTAAGATGTAAAAAGGTCTAAATACAAGTGTGCTAGCTTAGCCCAGACTTAAGCCGCGGCTCTCTGCTTTAGCTCATGCCATGTCTTAAAGAGGCTATAGTCATTATTTTATATTAACAATAGGTTACATGTGACGACTTATATGTGAATGGGGTCGCTTGTAGTGATAATGCCACAGAAAATGAATGTAGTTTCTTTAGTTCTACAAGATTTTTTATAGCGACTTCCTGCTCATTGTTTCTTTTATTGTCGAGTCCGCCACTTCCCTGCTTTGGATCAGACTCTCGGCTCTCATAGTGTTGTTTTCGGCCACAGCAGATGTTTGCATAAAAGCTCCAAAACCCACAGTATACTAGCTGCCCAGCAGCAAATGGCCAATGACCACGCAAAGTTGGCAGCTAGCTGGTGAACATAGTGGAGCATTTAGCTCCGAAAGAGACAGATATCTTTCTCAGGAGTTAGGTGGGGACCAAAACAGAGCTAAAGTTAAAGCTGCAAGCGGCGATGAACGGGTCCTCGCACAACCACACGCGTTGGGGGTACTGGCGGAACGCCGGTTGATGCTGCAGTCCCTTGCCGTGACCATTGGAGACTGTGCACGAGTTAATATTATTTCTAGCATGGAGTGTGTTGCGCTGGAAATGACATTTTGGAAATCTTGTAGCACTTCCTGTGTCCACTGTGTGGTGCTAGATCACAGATGCTTAACAACCGTTATGTAGCTCTTTATCATGTGTAGACTACACAATATAATTTTCATGTAAATAGGAGGATGTTTGTCACATAAGGCTGACTTCATGTTGCCAGTAGGTGGCGCTATGACTATGACTCAATGTTTCCCTTTAAGAGTCCTCAGGACTGAACCATTAGTATGCTTGTGGGATTTGGGGCAGTTTAGACAATGTACATTACCAGAGGTCGCAAGATTACTTTCTGGACTTTATCTCTTATTTTTGCCTCTTTCTCATAAAATACTGTAGCTTTAACCTTTCAGGACTTTATCATTTTTCAAATGAATGAATCTGATCTGAACCACAATCAATACTTTGATGGAACAGTATAGACATACAACCTATGGCGAGTTGTTTCAAGAAGATATTGCTTCATTGTGAGGGCTCACAAGCAAAACAGGCAAACACGTAAAGGCGCTAAACAGTTTAGATGTACGTTAGTACTAACAGAAAAATGTATCCTCATACAACTGTTTGCATGATAGCTCACAAAAAGTTATTTGTTATTTTTTGTGCATTTTCCTACGAATGTCCAGCAACACAAGCGATCAGTGCGTCTGCACAGACCCCTGCAGTGCACAACCCCACTTGGTTAGGGTTAGCAAAAGATCTTAGGATGGTTTCAAATAAGTATGTTTGAAGTATACTTGGTAAAGTTTAGGCAACAAAACTACTTGGAAAATGTTTGGGTTAAAATAAGTATGTTTTTATTTGTAACTTGTGTTAGTATGGAAGTTACGTAACAAAACTCTTTAAATTAAAATACGTGGATGTTAGCTCTTCGTTTCACACAGGACACCAACAGCAGTGTCCTGGGTGAAAATCCTGTTGCTTTGACCCATGCATCCACTCCGACCTACTCCCTACTGGACTTTGTCACTCTTCATACTACGCCACCTGACTTCCTTAGAGGCAGCCCTGCACGTCCTGGCTCCTCATTACTGGGTTATATTCGAATTATAGTGCAATACCTCGTAGATACGAACAGTGAATGAAAACAACCTGAACAGAAATGACATTTTCCATTAGTTTCAGATATTGGGTCAGTACTTTATACTCATGACAATTCAAGAATGGAGTACTTGAAAGGATGTAAGCATTGCATGTTACATTGTCCTTTGTTTCCCCTTACAGAGGTAGACCCAAACACCAGTCCCCATGCATGTCCCTAAGAGAGTTATACTCTAACCAATCACAATCCTAATGTGCAGTAATTTCAATTGCTTCTCAGCCCCCATCCTCCCGAGCACACTCCCTTAATGTCAGCTCTGTGCTCTGTGAAACACCACCAGAATTTGAGTCTGTCACTTAAAATATAATGCCGTCAGATCTGTTACTTTAACCTTGAAGCAATTAGCTGTTGCTGAGCCATAATGAATCCTGACATCACTCCGCTGTGATGAAACCCCTAATTGCTCTGTAAAAATTGAAGCTTTTGACATCACTGCTGACAGACTTTTTTCTTCTTGGTTGTGCGGTCGCATGTGACGGCGCCTGGTTGAAACTTGAAAGGTAGCGGAGCTTCTCTGCCATCAGCTGTCCTGTCACTTGACAAAAAGAGAGAGGGGAAACTGGCTGGATTTGCTGAAATGATGAGGCCATTTAAACTATGATATGTCGTAGCTACACGGCATCATTCAGCGGGACTGTTGCAGATGTCCGTGCTAGTCTAAGGCTTAGGCGTGAGGTGGGTGTACATGAGATGACGAGTGGATGGCTTACAGCCTCCGTGTCAACAAGTCTGTTCCCTGGTTACTCCCTGCTTTTAACAAACCAAACTTCAGCAGCATTTTAAGTTAGGGTAAACTCTCTACACTGAGGGACTGGCAGTAAAATGTTGCCAGGTCAGAAAGAATGGAAACCCTGTGCACATAAGGGAAACTATGTTTAACAGTCCTTGATAATCAGAGTATCGACCTTGGTGCACTTTCAGTATCTTAGATAACAAAATAGCTTATGGATAAGACCCAGTACTCCACTGTTATGGATTTCCTGACATCCCAGAGTTACAAAATTCTAATCTTTGAATTGAAAATTATTCTCCAGTTAATTTGATATATGATATGCATGTACTATAGACAAATAAGTCAAGACATCTCATAGTAAAATACATTGTTGGCCTATTTCATCACAATGTTTGTTGAGAAGTTTGTCAGGAAAGATCCCTGATGAGTTTAGTATTAATAATGTAAGACATAAAAACCATATAAAAAATATTTAATGTGTATTAGGCTTAGAAATATGCTTATTATGACCCATAATGCCTCAATGAGCAAGTGTAATATTGCATCATATATGCAAATGTTTTAGTATTAATGGTCAATGCAATGCTAGTCATTGTTGAAATCTATGTTTTTTTCCATTCATAAAAGTTTTGAATCTTCTGTTAAATGAATTGAAGATGTGGCTCACAAAGACATTCATCCTATTTGTATGACACCATGAGAATATAGTATGTATTTATTTTCAACCACCATTTCAAATATGTGGCGCACCTCTCAGCATCACCTGCATTGAGAGGCTCACAGTATGTTTAGAGTTTGAAATTTGGAAAATTAGAACACCCTCAGATTTATTTCCCCCACAGAGTGCTGATGATCGGTAAAATAGTCAAAGAAATGCCCACTGAGAAAATATCTAGGCTGACCATCAAGTTTCTAGGTTGGCTTGTATGTGTTTTGGACTGTGATCAGTGCATACACTAACTTGATGCATGCATCTGTTTTGGTGGCAAAAGCAGCACAACCCCCAATGTGTCCATCTGATGCATTTTTCCAAGAGAAGTTTTATTTTAAAATATGCCTTATGAACGCTGCAGGTCAAACTATTATAATGCAGAGCTTTAAAATTCTCCTGCAGGCTTCTAATGAAAAGGACAACACACAGTCTGGCAGGGGGACGGTAGACAGCAGCTGTTGATTATGGTGTACAAGATGTATAGTAGAAGTTAGTGCGAGGGTTTTTTTTAGGAAGGAGGTGGGGTTAAATTTGTGTTTAGTGAGTGATGTAGGAGATGTGATAATGAGAGGCCAAGGAGAGCAAGTGTTACCTCATTATTGTAATGAAAAAGATATCCCACCATTACATCAGTTGGAAAAAAAGTGGCAATTAAAGTGCCCAACAAGGTTCCTTGAGGCAAGAAGAAGAAGAAAACGACTCTCTAAAGCCCATCTGTTCTGGATAATATGCGCCATGTAAAAGAAAGGCCTAATCCTCTTTATTCAAGTCTGCTGCCCTTTTTTTCCACCAGTGATTGTGTTTTCTCAAGTATTGCTCATCTTCCCCAAAAACTCCGTTTGGCCTCAGCTGCGAATTCACATGGAAGTTATAATAATACCATCAAATTCATTAGTAATAACATATTTCATATATTGCGTTTAGACGATATTGCTCAAATAATATGCTCGCATTTTGTTTTCAAACCTAATCGAGTATGATTCATAATAATAAAAATAATTTCACCTTCAAACTGCCATTGACCGAGTCCATAACAAATGCAGAAAATGCTTCGTGCTGCCAGAATAACTCAGACTCACTGTGGCCCAGTTTAAACTGACTGAAAGCTGCTTTGTTTTGAGATATATATATATACATATACATATACATATATATATATATATATATATATATATATATATATATCATATGATATATATATATATATATATATATATATGTATATATATCATATGATATATATATATATATATATATATATATATATATATATATATATATATATATATGATTATAGCAACGCCCAAAATTACCAGGTAGTATGAGATGGCAGCAGCCTATTAATTCAGTGCTGCTGTACGGCTTAGGCTATTATTAATGAATTGGAACAGCCCGCACAACCGCCGACACCCCCGCCCCTCCCACCCGCAGAGTGCAATAAATAAATAATGCTGTAGAAGTCATGCATATGAACAACATGCGTCGGCACTATACAGCAGTAATGGGCAGGAGCTGTAGGGTCAATATGGTAGGCTAATATTTTTCGTAAACATTGGCAATATAGGCCAGAGATGTTTTCGCAATCGTTGCTTACAAGGCCAAGAAGAGCGCGATATATCCTCTCCAAACGCTTCTTCTGCAGCATGATGCAGTCTCCCTTTATTATCCACGAACCCGGAGATTACATGAGAATGGATATTGTATTTAGTGTAATTACTCTGACCGGTACTGTAAGAGGGGCATGCTGTAATTGCGCTGTGAACACTCGAGCCAATAATAATTCTGGCCCTGGTAATTTGGTTAAACGGAAAAAACGCAGTAATAGGCGCTGTCCGTGTATGCAGCAAAGTGCAAGCTGCTGAAGGTTTTTTTTTTTTTTAAAAGCACTGAATGACTGAGAGCAGAGTCCATGGAGTGAATG
Source organism: Cottoperca gobio (assembly GCF_900634415.1). Lineage (NCBI taxonomy): Eukaryota > Metazoa > Chordata > Actinopteri > Perciformes > Bovichtidae > Cottoperca > Cottoperca gobio. Next base: position 4,362,029 of record NC_041358.1, on the reverse strand, counting down.
GCAAGCACACGGCTTAAACAGGCAACAATAACATGTGTTCAAAATATTAAGAAACAGCTAAATTTAAGCCTGTGTTTAATGTTTCTGCTGGTAAAGTCAGAGAGCTGCCATATGGATTTGGCTGGCTATGGGTCTGTGTGTTATAATCCCAGAAGGTGCATTATAATTCAGCAGGGTTTTCTCTAATATGGCCGGAATGAAAATTCAGCTACAAAAATAAGCGCTCATAAACTCTTCCAAATGTTATTTCTAAAGAAAAAAATTAAGTATAATAAAATATGCAGGTTTGCATTCATTCCTCATTTTTATAGAGCAGCAAAGGTCACTTTGGCTCACTGTAATAAGCGATGGTTTCAAAGAAAAGAAACACAAACAAACGGGCCCCGAGGCGCTAATTCACACGAAGCGCCTCCCCGCTATATTCTCCGGGGTGCGCGCTTATAGGAGGCTAAATAAAACCAAAGTATTTTGATAACATTTAATTTCAGACTCACGCTGTATTTGTTTAGTTGTTTCTCCTGAACCAGCATCTTGCCGCAGTAAGTAACAGACACGTTCAGGATCACAAAACCTCATCATCAAATAATCATCATTTAGGCACTGCGCACTATCACTGTAAAACATTTTTTTTTAAATAGAATTTTAGAAATATACCAAAGCAGGATGATGAAAAAAAGCAAATAACGTAGGAAAAAGTATGCAAAAATTATTGTGATGTGAAAAATACCATAATGTGCAATGAGGTCATTAGAGATTATTTCCCCTCAGAACTTCCTGAAACAAGTTCACTAACGCCTATTGGTTATTGAGAATGAGCAGATTATCAGCAGGGTTTTTTCTTGCAGGTTTCTTCTCCTGATCCTGCGCCTGATCGCTCACGCTGAGAAATGCAGGCTTATTGTCTGCTGTGCTCCCAGGGAACAGCTGCTAAACCAAGGCCACATTCCCAGTATATACCCGACTCATCAAAACCATTCAGCCCACCACCAATCAGCTGCTGCGCATCCATATGTATATGTGCTGGTAAACATAAATATAAAGGCGTGGAAACTGACCTCCATGCGGTGATCACTTTAGTTAGAAACTGAATTAAATATCTTCCAGTGTGAACACCATATGCTCCGATAACAAATTATTTACGTTGATCCATTTATGTCATCAAAAATTATGTCAGCCTCAAAAAAGGGTGAGTTGAGATTTAGACACACTATAATTATATGATTATTACAATTATTATGTCAATATTTATACACTAAATTAATGTCAAAAATGTCTCTTAATAAAATAAGAGCCACATGAAAGCTGTGGATTATTTGCATATTATAAACAAATATATTTAAGTGATATGACACTATTTACAGAAACGAAACCTGGTTTATAATCAATAATGCGTAATTGATAAATTAATAATGTTGATCTTGTATGAAAGTTTGCGTAAAAATGAAATTTGAACTCAAGTTTGAATAGAAGCGTCTGCAAATGCAATTAGTATCATTACTTCTTTATTCATTCCATTCTTCTCCATCTAATAAACTTTATAAGTTTATTTGCTAATGTAAGTGTATTTGTACAAAAGACAAACAAACAAACAATCAGACAGGAGCAGTCCTTGTGTTCTGTCTCGGCCCGGACAGAGAGTCTTTATAGCACTGCGCTTAGGCTATTTGGGCCTATATTAAATACCTCCTTTACTTCTGTAAAATGTCTTTAAATGTGTCTTTTTTGGGGGGGGGAGAACAAGTCCTGCAATGTGGTTCCGATGCAGCTACTCACATCACGTGTTCAACCAGGTTTCTGGTCATCGTCTTTTCTCGTCTTGTTTCGAGTTTTATCGTGGATGCGGTATGCCGATCATGGGGTTAGACAGGGGGTTTAGTGCCGGTTGCCCCCCCGGCCCAAGGCCATGAATGAGCACCCTCGGGACAAGAGGTCTCTGGAGGCTGGGATGCGGCGCGGTAGGAGTCCGGTACATACTGCTGTACATGGCTGCGGCCGCCGCGGCTGCCGTCGTGCTGTCCACGGTGCCCAGCAGGCTCGGGTGGTAGAAATAGGGCGACGGGAACATTCTCTGTAAGGCCGAGTAGTTTCCTGCTTCAGCCAGGAGCTCTAATCCCACCGCAGTTTGCCTCTTCCACTTCGTCCTGGAAATCAGATCAAAATACAAGAGATGAATTATTTAATCAGTTCGCTCTCTTGCTAATTCCCCAGACGCCCCCTTAATTTGAATGCAGAGGCCTAATTATTGCAGGCATCAAATTATGGCTAGGGTTTAATTAGGCAAGAAAATGAAATATCAAGAGTCTGATATGCTTTGGTCCAAACTTTACAAAGCCTACTTTTCCTCTCACCTCCACAAGGACAATAAATGTATGCTCTATAATAAAGTATTCAAAAAAACTTTTATTTAAAATAAAAGTGACAGGAATTTTAAAGAAGCTATAAGTATGTTTTAAACTCAAGGAATGTGTCAGCAATCATAGAGAGGAGGCACAATGTGCATCAACAACATACATTGCTTGAAAATACACTGAAAATGACACTTACAAATAAAAGCAAAACCAGGCCTGTGTATGAAGTGTTTGAATATAATGTAAACCGAACACTTGTGAGTAAGAAACAACTTCTTAACATAAATTGACATGTTCAGAAAATGTGTAATGTCAATTCCTCTACAAAATACACCTTGGCATGACACAGGATTTCGATTTTGTCACGACGTCAGCCTCAAATGTTGCTTAATGCATTAGGTAAATAAAATGATTGTTTTCTTCTCAAATTACATGAACACCATCATCGGGCCTTCCTTGAAAGTGTTGCATGCCTGTGCTGCCTGTTTAGGAGTTTACATGGATTAGAAATGTGTCAAAATAAAGGCCTGTCAAACATGTGAACATGAGTGGCTGAAAAAATATATTCTAATGAAAATAAAAATGAAGAATAAATATAATAAATAAGGTTTGTTTCAGAAGTGATTCCTTAACAACGTGTAACGTGTTTTTTTTTTTATTAAATGATGAAATATCTCAGTGTGGTTCCGGATGGTTTTATTATTGCTGACTTCCTCTAATAAATATTTTTTACAAGAGGAACATAAGACTGTGTTTGCAGCAGTTCGACCATGTTTTGTGTTTGTTGTGTCTGCACTTGACGATGATGATGATGATGATGATGATGATGATGATGATGATGATGATGATGATGATGATGTAACCTACCGTCTGTTTTGGTACCAGGTCTTGACTTGTGTGTCTGTCAGGTTGAGAGCCGCGGCCAGGTCCATGCGGTCCTGCACGCTGAGGTATTTTTGTCGCTCGAAGCTCCTCTCCAACTGGTTGAGCTGATGGTCGGTAAAGGCTGTCCGTGCTTTGCGAGGTTTTTTCGTGCGCATCGGTGGACTGTCTCTGCTACTGGAGATTTCCCGGTCGTTTTCCTCTTTAGTCCCTAAACACAGAGCAAGGCGCAGGAGTTAGACCAAACATAAACAAGTAGGCCTACTTAGAAATGTCTTCACGTAACTGTCCAATATTGTATTAATTCATCCTTTCAACAGTGAGCCCATTAAAACTAAAATAACCACAGGCAGGTGTATCCTCACCTTCTAGACAAACTTTCACCAACTTGTATAAATACTTGCTCGACATGACGCACACACGTGTGCCACAGAGGCAATAAAATAAATGTGTGTGTATTCGTCACCTGAAGTTTTTTTTTTTGTTCTTTTCCTTCAGAAAACGAGAAATCAATATGTCAATCCATCTCTATTTGTAGCTGCTTTTCAGAGCACCACGATCCCCCCTCTAGGAAGAACAATAATCTCTCTAATTGACCCACTAGGGAGGCCCCGCGCGCTCGGGGAGAATCACCAGGCTTACATCTGTTTTCACATCTATTAGACTAATAAAGGCAGCTGAAACCCAAGACAAAGAGTCAGACAGTACAACATAATTATTTGCATTATCTTTATAATATATATATATATATTTTCAGCCCGTTAATTACATTATTTTTACTCAATCCCTGGTCTAGCTATTAGTTTTTGTTGGCTACACTTTTTTTGTAGCACATAATAATTCACCTCATGTAACAGACATGTCATGTTTCAGTAAACGAAACAACTTGCTTCTCTGACAAATAAACTCTCTTCTACGGGCTCTTACCGTTGCATTTTATTTCACTTTGAATGTCGTCTCTTTTGTCCAACTTGCCTCTGTTTTCGTCTTGTTCCAACTTGGGCCTGAAGCCGTCCGGAGCCGTGGCACAGTCTGGTTTTGGCGTGTGATGCGGTGAGGATACGCTGGTGCTGTAAGGTGCGCAGGCTGCCAGCGGTTTACTGTCGCCTAAAATGTCTTTGATTAAAAACGAGGAGGTGGCAATCCTTGGGGCGCAGCCGGCCCCCGCGAGCGGCTGCTGCTGAGGCGACAGCGGCAAACTCTGCGGCTGGTTGTGGTGATGGTGGTGATGCTGAAGGCTGTCCTGGACCAGATGCGGATCGCCGGCGTGCTCCATGGTGACCGAGATGGGGGACGAGGGGGCTGTTCCCACAGTGTCTATCTCCGAGCATGGTGATGGGGTTGCCTGGCTCCTGAAATCCGCTGTCCTGCTGTCGCCGAGCCTAAAATCTCCGTTCATTAGCACGGGGTTACCAGAGTTAGAAGCGCTGGATAAAATAGTGTCTATCCCAAAACTCGACCCGCTGGATGCTTCCATGTTAAGAAAGGAGTGATGAAGTCTTCATAACAACAGTGAGATGCTTCTCCTCCGATGAAGAAAATCAGCAAAATGAACTCGAGAGTTAGAACAAAAATTAAAAATAGTTGAGGAATAAACCCAGGAGAAAAACAAAATCCACGTTAAAGCGGCTCAGATGCTCCAAGATGTTACATTCAATGAAAATGCGCAAAAGCAAAGTGTGGGTCTGCGTAGTCCACGTCGCTTTTTGTGTTTGGATATTGAACTTTGTGTTAAAAGTTGAGGCGTATAGAGAGATATACATAGGGCTGACTCCTCGACATCAGGCTCCCCCTTTTTGCTGCTAATCGCTCCAGTGTTGCTCTACAATGACTTCCTATACTGACGTCACGGCCCACGGCGAGGGGGAATTAATATTTTCTCCTTTATAATAAACACTCGACGCCTTTTCTCTCTTCACCCCCACCCACCTTACTCTGCTGCCATTGGCTTACATCCTGACCGGCTCCGGCACCTCACCAATCAGGGAGTTGTTTCTTTATCTAGACAGTTCAAGCCAACCATTGAGTTGAGTTTAATTCGAGAATAGCTCTTTAAAAAAAGGAGGAAAAAACATGCGTGTGCTTTAAGGCCATGTAAACATTTTATGTGAAATATCCGAGCTACGACTGAAAAGACTGAGGAAGTGAAAAAAAAAAAAAGAAGAAGAAATCATATAATTATGAGCTCTAAACAATTTGATAAAGTCTAACTAGGCAGAAATCCACAGTGGCTGCAGCAGTTCCAGCACTATGGTAGGATGAATTATAAATATCTCCTTCATTTTCAGACATCATTTTATTGACTCTTTCCAGAATTTATTGTTAAACTCTTCCAAGTGAGTAACAGTTGAACAGGCTCAACTGTTGCCGTGTTTTAACTTTGTCCATTTTCAGACCTGGTTTTGAATGACAAATAATTTGGAAAATAATATTATTTGAGAAGTGAACATCAGGCCATGCTCGCGTCCTGAAAAGCGGCTGCAGTGTCATCTATCTTTATGGATATATTCTCAGAGCCGCAAGGTCGACATATTTTAGGAATGGGGAGGAGTGCTGGTGACTGTCATGACAGCGCATCTTGTTAATAACCATGTCATCCTAATTAGTAAAGTAATTATGAGGTGCTAATGAGCGTTCAAAGGTAGTAGGAATTCTGTACTTTCTCCCCCTCCGACGTGGATTTGAAGGATACGGAGGAAAATGTGCGGGTGCGTGCAGCTGACAAAGTGTCTGCAGAGAGGCTGCACTTCTCTATGTGCACGCTCTATGGATGATGTCTGTTCATGGGAAATGTCACTTCTCACAGATAGGTGAATGTATGCTCGTGCTCCATTTTTTATTTTTTTTTGGTGGACGTGAAATTCTCTTTCAGATGGATTTTTTATTTCTCCACAGCCTCCGCACTTTTACGGAATTTGAGGATGAATCATCGAGCTGGGCTAGGTTATTATTATTGTTTGTTTCTTCCTCTTCCCCAGCAGGTTGAAAATGACGATGATGATGATTATTGATGTGAGACGGATGAAGATTGAATGCCGTTGTTCACGCTGTTCAGAAATCCGGATGTGTAGGTTTGTTCCTGATTTAAATTATTCATTTTTTAAAATTGCAATTATCAAGGGACTTTATTAATTACAATGTCATTCATTTATTGTACGCTATATTATTATATTGATCTTTGCATGCAGAAATTGTCAAGGAATGTATTATATTAATATTATTAGAGTAAAAAAGCTACTCACCCTATTATTAAAAAATAATGTATTTTAGGTTTGAAACTTCTTTCTCTTCGATGTTTAGATTTATCTACACGCACACAGGCTGGCACCAGATAAAACAATGTTGATATTTTATTAATAATACAAATGCTTTAAATTACCAACAAGCTGTAAAACAGAACTATAATTAATTTGCTTTACTATTAAGATTATTCCCACATGATAACATGTTTGGGTGTTTTTCTTACAGACAGAACGCAGTCTCTGGGACAACTCAAAAAGAAATGATGTTCATTTCAATTTCAGCATTTAATTAAAAAAAATCGATCCATTTGCTATCAGGCCTTTACACAGAATAAATTAAATGAGGGAGTTTTAGCGAAATGTTTTTAATGTTGCAGTGAGGTTAGCAAGGAAAGTGATCTTGTATTCCTCCAGCAGTGCGATCACGCCTGTCTGCGTCCCGCATGACGCAGGCACAGTTTAAACACAAGGCGGCGACAGAGAGAGTGTGCGGTGAAGTTCAGGCGCGAGCTGAGGCCTCAGCTGCCCTTTAATGACTTCACTTCACTTACAGGGCTTCATACTAAATTAATACGGACATTAAAATAATTATCAACCAGCCAGCCATTAATGAAGTCAGTCTAAAACAAAGTGACAGTCGTGGAAACAAGATTATAACATACACACATATAAAAGGCATTATCTCCACAGTGGAAAGCAATTAGAATATGCTGTCCACATGCAGCCTATAATCAGCCTCTCCTCAACCTTATTCCCTACAAATCGCTCACATCAGATCAAAGCGATGCTTAAACATGTCAGTCAATGTGTGGCTGTTCATCAACTGAAAACATCAACAATCAATCGCTTTATTAGCTTTAAGGCGCCGCAGGAGCAAATTGAATGCGACCAGTTAGGGTATCGTCTTATTGGCCTCAGCTGATGGTCGATGATGGGACAGTGTAACAGTGGCTGGCACCATATTGATTCTCTGGCGGCTTTGCGTGTAAGCTGTCACTTCACCGCTGGCGACCTTTAGGTTGCACAGTTGCAGCGTTTACAAAGAGACACCCCGCATTTAGACTGTCAATCACTGCGAGCTGGACCACAGGAGTTTAGAGCAAGTTAAAAAAATATATGACATGCTAAAGGTTAAAACAAGATTGCTCCTGTAAATTAAATAGTTAAGTAACCTGCCTTAATGATGTAGGACTAATTTTTAATTACATAGGAACAACGTCATAAAAAGCAGGATCTAATCCGGATAGATAGAGGCTATTAAGGGAGTTGGTGATTGGTTATGACGGAATTATTATTATTATTATTATTATTATTATTATTATTATTATTATTATTATTTCTTGGCAGGATAGCATCTAATTAAACATACATAAAACAACAATAATAATAACATCTTAAAATAACAATTTGATACAATTGCTTTTAACATTTCAGGTGCCAGTGAAATGGTCACATTTAAGTAAAAAACAGCAAAAGTGACTGAAAACGTAAATTGTAAAGTCAATCTTAATCTAAAATATGTTTTTAAAAAATCAAGTTAGATTCAAATGAACTTGTTTGATAATGTAATACAGTCACTAAAGAAAATAAATCACAGCCATGCGATCTAATATATAATATAGTCATTAAAATAGACTTAGAAATGATCACATTTTAACAGAAGTCTTGTTCTTCTTTCAGAAGAAACTGGAGATATTGATCAATCTCAAGCAATAAAGCAGTTATTTTATTTATTACACATTAGAAACAGCTGAGACAAATTTGGACTGACTCATTTGGAACAGTACTAATCGGTTCATATTGTTATGGCATGAAAATGGCCAGATTAGTGGCATGTGCAGGGTGCGGGCTGATGTCTGACTGACCATCATCAGAGCGTGTTGTTCTTGACAGATGGTCAGGGATTTGATTAAAAGCTGCAAAAGGACAAGCTGTCCAGCGGTATGTGTGAAGTCATAAGATCATAGTGACTAATCAAACCTATATCACCCAGACGCTCTTCTGTCTGCTGCTCAATGTCTATTGAAAAAAGCTAAAGGTGTTATTTGTCCATGTGGAAGAATATGGACAACCTGCCTGTCAAACCTCGTTATAAAATCTTCACCCTGCTGGATTATTCACAATCCTAAAAATCAAATCCTTCAAAATCCTCAAACCATGTTGGTGCAAATCACTCTGTTGCTATGAAGTCTTACATCTATTAAGAAAGAAGAACGTGAAAATGAACCCATCTTCTCAAACTTCAAGAGTGTGTTAACACCTGTGCAGACGGAGGTCTCATGTGTTCTCAAGTATCTGGCTTCAGCAAACATCACACACTTAATCTGTTTGTGTGTGTTTGTGTGAGCCGAGAGGTCACGGCGAGAGAGAATGTATGGATCAGAGGAGAGCTGGAAGAAGCTGGTTGCTTATAGTACTTTCTAAATATCCAGGGACCTTCCAGCAGTGGACACAGAAGTTCAGGAAGGATTAAAACATCGTCATTGCTGTCAACATATAGCAAATAGGGCCCGAGAATCACAGCGAACACGCTGTGGATGTTGGTCCCAAACACAGTTCTGTGAAAGCACTTATATAAGTGGCAACACTGGGAAGATTACGTTTTGTTTATTTTAGATCTTTGGCTCGGATAGGAAGAGGCCCATCATAGAACAACGTTAGTATTTCCTCCCAAACGTTATCAAGTTCTAAATATAATCCAGTTAACTCATTTAGCTTTTTGTGCTTATTATGTGTCATTTTCACGGCTCCAAAATAATGTATTCATCCAAATAAGTCACATGTAAGATTTGAAAATGTGTGACTTTTGTTAATCTAGTTGTAATGACAGAGAATGTATACATGTTCATGTGCGGTATAATTGCCTATAGAGAGCTGTAATACGTGAGATTTCGAAGTAATCGGTGCATTAACAACCTGAACTTGACTTGCAGGATGATGCAACTAAGCTCAACTCAGACCTCAGACCTCAGACCTCAGACCGCTCTAGGGTAAATACGGCACACTTAATCAATGATTTTACACCAACTGGCTAATGATTGAATTTATGTTTTAACTCTTATATTTGCAGGCATTATGTCAAGACTTAAGAAAAAACATTACAAAATGTTAAAGTTGCACCTCAACAAGAGATTTAACATTGACTATTTTTACACAGTAGCCTTTTGTCCAAAGTTGAACTATATGATTTAATTCATACAAAAAGTTTTGGCCATACTTTAAACACCCATTTAGCATGAATAAGTAGAATATGAACACTTAATAAGCACAATGTAATTATTTGTAATCAAGTACAAGGACATGTAATGGGTTTATTCATGTATTTGTCAACAGTAATAACTTTGAAAATAATTGCTGAATATGCAGTGGATGGCCATATTTAATGATACACATACATTACACACATTATTAAGCATGTATTAACGTTATAGTCATGAACATATCATACAGGCAGGTTTCAAACTGCTGAGCCTGAAGGTTCATTGTTGACTATGGAAATAGTAGTTTGCCAAAAACAATTTAAGGTCCACTTATTTCATTTGTACCGGGGCTTTCCGCCACATCTAGTGGCCTTCATCAATATTAGATGGGGTTAGCTCCGTTGTCATGGAGAGGGGAAAAGTATTCAGAAATAAAGCAATCTTAAAAAATATACACTTAAGTAATAAATACAATAAACATAATTACTGGTATATTAGTAGACATAACAAAGAAATACGTTATAATTCAAATGTGAATAAAGACTTATTTTATATAATTACAGTCTTTGATACTTCACAGAAGCTATAACTGCTGACAAATACATTAATAATAATTGAATATTGGCTTACAACTACATTATAATGTGATTTATTCCATCCATCCATCCATCGTCTACCGCTTATCCGGGATTGGGTCGCGGGGGCAGCAGCTCCAGTAAGGAACCCCAATCTTCCCTTCTCCGGGCCACATCCAATGATTTATTCCAATTATTAAGTATTAATATAGTGCTTATACATGTTAACTGTGGAGGGAGGGTGTTAAATAAATAAATAAATAAAGTGTTACAAGTGTTACTTTAATTAGTTTCTGTAATCGTTATAAATGACTGGACCTTTCCACTATTGATTTAACTTGACCTGGATATTCTAGTTTCCTTTATAATGTTGCACCCTACTGTATCTGCAGTTATAAATCACGGCAATACCAAACTGAGCACGTGACTTTGTGCCAGAGTAAACTGACGAGTTGATACCGCGTCACTCTTGTGCAGTTTTAGAACATATACGCTTGTTAAAGCATCAGTGTGCTCGAGGTTGGGGGACATTCACTCCAATTACTCTCTTTCACAAGTATATTAGTGATCAGAGTACACATGCAGAACAACATACTTCTCCGGCAAGTGGAAAACATTTTTCATTTCGCCATGATGAAAAACAAAGGCTAAGATGATGCGATGATGGGAATCAAATTTTGATGCAAAATTACATCCCAGGAGCTTTGGAATCAAAGGTTGCGTGATGAGCGATCTGACATTTGGGATGGACACAATGTATGTTATTTCAACCTCTAAACGTCATTTCCACTCATGCAGTAATGAAACATGTGACATTCAAGTTCAATTTAAAGTGCAGGTTGGTATTATTCTATGCCTTACGATTCAAAATATGATAAACCAGGAGGGAGAGGAAAGTCTGCCTTTATTCATCAAGGGTTAGCACGCTGGGCATTAACATTTCCAGTCTGCTATGAGAATAAAAGATCCTAAAAATCTGTGTTATGCGTAAGTGTATTCTTTTAGACTTAAACAGAGCTATTTGCTGCCACAGCAAATATTAGAGTAAAGCAAAGTCCCTGCAAAGGATTCAGTTTCCCCTCCCTCTGTTGGAGGTACATGATCGGAAACACTGAGTGGAGAACACATTGATTTGAGTGTGTTCCAAACGCAGACTGGCCCTGACAAGGTTGTTATAACAGTCGGAGGGGTCTATACAATCACTTAATTACCAAAGCTGTCAGTCAAACAGGGTCGCTGCTGGCTCCATCCATGGCTGCGAGCGGCGTTTCCACTAGCAGCCTCCCTGAGTGATTGATCCATGCTGATGGCATCGCAAAAATAATTACAACTCGTCTCCTGATGTGTGATTCCATACCACATTCACGCTTCACAAAGGTAATCGGGGGGATCAGGAGGGGTCAGTGCCATTTCCTATTACCTGAAGTCCAAGCAAAAGGGTAAAACAATGCAAACAGAGAGAGGCGAGGAGAAAAGACGGAGGAGGGGGGGAGGCCGGGTGAGGGTGGCCGATGGACATTACGAATGGCCGAGGAAGCTCGTGTGCACTTTGTCCAACTGTGCTGTGTGATTTTTTTTCCCTTCCCCTGAGCCAGCAACAGCACATACTGTAACAGATTGATGGTGTCCAACATGGGCTAATGAAAATTCAAAACAACCACTGGGTCATTAAGTTGATTGGCATCACAATTGTCAAGCTGTTGGAGGCTAAGTGGGGAAGAGTGTGTAGCTCATTCACAAGCCTGCTTCCATCTGATGGTGTCAGAAAGCATCTCCCAACCTCAAACACTCAGCTTTGGTTTAAAATTGCACAATAGCAAGGCTGCCCCTGCCCCTGCCCCTGCCCCTGCTAAAAAATGTTTTCTCCCGGATTACTTTTGTTTTATGATGTATCACAAATATAATTCCAAACAAGGCCGATGTGGATGTATGGGTCAAACAAACTAACACAGGACTTTCATCCAGGAGACGGCTGTTTGTGTGAAAAGTCAACGTTGACTTATTGTAACAAGCGTACTTATTTTAAAACCCTAACGCTTCTTTTACTAAACCTAACGAGGTAGTTTCATTTTAATTTACAACGTTAAATGCAAGATCAAAACTGCAACCATAATCATTGTCCCTCGAAATGTAATTGAGATGTATGGGAACGTAATTTTGGAGAAGACAGGGTTCAATAAAGTATGTTCTGGGGGAAAATAAACTTTGTAATGACACGACAAAAATTGTAATTCTGCACTCTTAAAAAGTGTCAGAGACATTTGAGTCTGAATGCAACTTGTCTTTTCTTTCATTCTAAAAGTATAAATAGAAAAACATTAGAACACTATTTATCCATCATCAATATTTCTGTTCTTCTTATGACAAAGTACTGGAATTGTATTTGGTTTTGCACCTATTTTTGTAATATTTCTTCTTACAGATATTGAGAATGTGTGAAGTATCAGTGGTTCCATGGCAACTGACATGCAAAAGGAGCCCAAAGTGGAATCTGCCATATTTCTGATGCACTTTGTGGAGGCATTCATATTCATGGTGGAAGCATTAACCATCATTAACCGTCTCCCTGGTCTTGACACAGAACAGCAGCATAAGGAGGACTGGCAGAGACATGGTGCATTTGTGCTACGTATAACCCATCTTTCAATTCCTGACAGCACGCTCACTCCCTTCATTGTAAAAAAAACCCCAAAACATTCAGAAAACACAAAGAACACAATGTAAATTGTGAATCAAGCGAGTAAACAATGTACATATGGTATCTGCACCTGAAGGGACCATCATCGTTCTCCTCAAGTTATTGTGAGCAGGCAAAGTGGAGGCATGATGTCACTAATGAACCCTGCAAAATACGGCGGTGAATAATGAAACACAACACTGCATTTTGCAACAGAAAGAATAAAAGGTGAAATCATCAGCAAGCAAGGGAGGAAAAGAGTGAAAGAAAGCAAGCAATGATTAAATGATCAAAAGCTGGCAGAGCGAGTCTCTGTGTCACTGCGAGGCACACTCATCTACCCACAAGTGAAAGTTAGGTTTCAAGCACAGTGTAATTATAGCTGGGGATGTCAGTTTGACATTAATGCAGCCAGCAGAAATTCCCTAATTGGCCTCAGAGGAGAAAGTGAACCAGAAAATATATTAACATTTTAAAAAAGCATATTTTGCCTAATCCTTTCACTTTCCAACAATATTTGAAGACCAAAATGCCCCAGGCATGAGAATTTAAATGAGCAATTTTGTTTTTGAAGGAAACGGCCAATGAGACAGAAAATAGACTAAAGGGAAATCATTAGTGTATGAGAGATCCTGACAGGCTCGCCTTGCTGACTGGCTGGCCTGTCACTAGGAGTCTGTGTTCTTCAGCTCCACGCTATGAGCTAAGCTGATAACATGAAAAGACCCATAAACGTGCAGCCAGAAGTCAAAGCCTATTATCTAGAAATTCAAATGCGGGGGTAAGGATGAGAAAGGGAAAAAACTGGGAGGGGGAGGCCTAGCACTCTCCTGTAGGGGAAAACTGGCCAGATCGAGAGATCTTGTAATAGGCCCTGTTATCCGACTCAAACGTGTGGCAGCGGCGCTGCCAGAAAATACTGCAACAAATCATAACATCACTCAAAAAAAAGGGGGCGGAGGGATAAAAGCAGAAAGAACGTGGAAGGCAACAAACTGCTTAAAGTTAGGAGGAGATGCAATGTCACATGTGCCCAGGCTGATGTGATATGACCGTATCAGAGAAACACAGCTAAGTGCAGTCAGGAGACGTTAGCCCAGTCCCCCGGTGATGAAGCAGCTGAGGCAAGCATCGCCCCTGGCGTGGGACTGCAGGGCAAACTGCTCAGGCTGGAGAGCCTTGCCCTTTTGAAACAAAACAGAGAGGAATGGCCAGGGGAAGCTATAGCCGGCCTCAGCAAAAGGGGCCAGGTTTATTTCCTCAAGCAGTGAAGAAGAAAAAAAAGAATGATTGAGAAGACAGAGGAAAGTGAGAATAACAGATTTCAGAGCTTGCGTCTCTTCTTGTGCGACAACAAAGGGCATATGATATCCCAGCCTCTTTTACAGCTGGCTGGTCAGAGGTTTCTTTTGGCACTTTGCTTTATTCTGCTCACAATCACAGATCAGGACTGCTTGCCAAGGTATAGGGATTTGATTATTTTCTATTAGGCTGTTACCCTGAACACAGCAATTTAATCAGGCCCTTTGATAAACATTTGACACAAAGCAGTGGGCTTCTGTCTCTGCTGCCTACAGCCCAGGGCAAGAGATTGAGACTGACAAATTTTCATCCACAATTTTCTCTATTTTAACTCCACCTGTCAAATAGCATGCCAGTCAGTGTGTGACACAAAGATGGGGGGAATCAAAGCCTCTCTCATCTTAAAGGAACACAGACGTGCAGAGGGAAGTTTAGGGGGGATTACAAACGGCACGCAGACAATGAAGTGATGCAGATCAGTTGCCAAACTTTTTTCTTTCTGCATGCACAATCAATTATTATAAACACCTGATGTTATCCGGCTATTAAAACAGTGGTTATTAGCCTTATAGATGAGGGTCAGAAAGTGCCCGCTATACTGTACCTACTAGTAGGTTTTATCATCTATTCACATGGTTGATCCCTGAAAGAAGGAATACAAAAAAATAACAGCATTAAAATTAATTTTCACTTTACAAATGTAGGTATTTGAACACAAACCACAATAGTTTCCTAAACCTGACCAAGTAGTTGTGTTGCCTGAACCTAAGGAAGTTGTTTAGGTTGTTTAGAAGGGGCTTCTGGACTTTTATCCAGGAGACCTGTGTTCGCGTCCCATATGAAATCAACAACATGTTGTTTCCCCAACGTTAACAGCTGCAACTCACGATTATTCTCATTATCGATTCAACTTTTCGTTTGATTTATAAAATGTCAGAAAATAGGGGAACATGTCCCAGTTACTCAAAGTCCAAGAAGATGTCTTTAAATGTCTTGTTTTGTCAGTCCAAAAACCAAAGATATTCACTTTAATATGATAGTAGTAGTAAGGAGTACATCTCTATATTTCAGGCTGAAAACATAATTTTCTGACATTTTTGCATGAAAAATGACTTTTACGTTTAATCGATGAACAAAATAGTTGGCGTTTATTGTTCTGTCCATGGACTAAATGTTTTACTAAGTGTTGCTTTTAAGTTTCATTTTCACTTACAACATAGAAGTTGCAGTTTGGCATATCTGACGAATACTCAGTTCTGATTGGTCAATTATCGTATTATATTTCGTTTTTGCAGACCGCTGCTATCAACAACAGACCGCTGCTATGAACGCAGTTTGATCTGCCGAACACAGCAAGCGGACTATTTCTTTTAGCGGAAGCAATAAAATAGTTTGTAAAACAATAAAATTACTTTTAAATAAAGACTTTGTGTCATGACCTCTGCGACCTGCTAAACCATTGATTCTTGCCATAATGACCGCTCGCTGTTGATTATCTCCGACGTAACAGACATTTATTAGGTTGATAACATTCTAAATAAATGATAAACAGTGACATCATTTTTAAATGCAAGTCAACCTCCAGCTCATACTGTATGAGATACACAGATGCAGTTGGAAGCACAATCATCTCCTTGAGCTCCCGAGCCCCTCCCTGCCGGAGATACCTACTCTGCTATCAGCCCAAATCTTCACACTTCTCAATAGTCATTTGCAACAGACATCTAACTAGAGGAAACTACAAACTACGAACCATTTGACCCTGAAGCACAGAGTATGGAGCAGCCCTTTCTCACACAATGGAAGCTGGCTTAGGTCACCAGGGTCAACACCTTCTTTACTGAGCCTACAGCGGCGTGGAGGCCTCAGACTTGTGCAAACACCAGGGGACTGAACATGGCCTGAGAGCTTTGTGGACCCGCAGCAATGCTCCCCAGAGACTGTGCAGGAAATGTGCGCTGCAATAATGCTACACAAGCAAAGCAAATCTAAATGCAAAATGTGATTATCTGTTCATTAACTCCCATAATTGAGGTGAACAGTGCTAGTTACTGACAGTTATAGAGGCTGCTCTTACTTGCCCCTGTGGTACGAGCCCACACTACAACACAGAGAAGCAAAACCCAGCACATAGAGCATTCCAGAGGCATCAATGCTGAGAATAAATGATATGACCTCTGGCTATAGCATGGCCTTCAAATCTAAATCCCTACCTGACCAGCAAGAATCATCCCCCTTTATTCATTCTTCCTGCATACCAAATACATTCGGCACTGAATCGCATCTCCATGAATCTTTTGATTCCTTTCAATCAGTTTCAAGGACTGTAAACAATGGGGCTGTGGATATGATAGGGAAAGGAAATCTACCTCTGCTCAATTAAGGAGCTGCCCTGCAGCCTCCCGCGGCCCTGAGAGATAGGAGCTATAATTAGAAGAGGGCAGTTAACTTGCAGACGTTATTGATGATCCGCCGCTGACACCTCCCTCATGTTAGCATTAGCATTTTTCTCTGAGCTGGGGCTCATGTCAAGAGAGGCTGGTCTCTTAGAGTCCGTGTCAGCAGGAGGGCTGTATATGAGCTACACAGCGAGGCCACATTATGGCTTCAGAAAGGGAGAGAGAGGCAGAGAGAGACACCCGAGCTCTCCTGCAGGCCCCTCTTGGTGCTCGTCCACCTGATGGGAACACGGAGACTTGGCTGTTCTCCCCCTCATCAATACAGCAGGGCTCTTTGTCAGTAATTTGCAATAAGTGTCCGCGCCACATCTTAGGGGACCTGGAAATCATTACTGGCTGAGGCCCTACTCCGCTACTAATTGGATGCGTTGGGCCTTATCAACTGAGGCTTTTCCGAGACCTTTGACAGATACCAATTCGAAAATCATTGTTCAGTTGTCAATTTAAGAGACCGTTAAAAGAGCTTATTTTAATTTTAATTGGAACTTCCTCCTGCCTTCACAGTGAGCTGCGAGGATTAAAAATGAGCTCAGGGCATGTGTGCATGTACGTATGTGTGAGGGAAACTATGCAGGTCAAATTGACGGGTAAGAGTTCTGACCAGCGTACGAATGAAGACAGCACGCACACACATTTAGTTTACAAGCATCCCCCAGCTTTCCCGGGACTTCATCATCAACATCAAATAAGTCGGAATGTGAGCTGCAAAGCTCCCAATTAAGCAAAAACCGCATCCGCTTAGGATGTTTGTTGGGCGAGTGTGCTGGGACCATCATCGATCACCCCCAGTAAACTGACCGGCTGATAGCACTGGCCTAACATATTTATGTGCTGCACTGTCTCATTGACCCTGAACTGAAGCTCTCTCTTGGCTTTAAAAGGCCTGGGAAGCCTCAGCCCTCACTATGTATGCAGCTTCAGCGGGGGGAATGGCTGCGAATGCTGGCAGATGCGGCAAAAAGCTAACATGCGTAAACGGGCGACGGGCTCCGATGAGCCGTTGACGATGACACGGCCACCCAGGAGCTGAGGGCGCAGGGCTGAGGGCGAGGGGACGAGGCTTGGCAGTGAAAGGGAACTGAATTGTTTTGACACCACTGATAATTTAAGACGCTGGTGATCCCTTTTCAAACCGCGGCGTCTCGCTTTTTGACTGACGCCAGATATCACCCCAATATAATGTACAATTCAAGCTGAAGTTGCAAGATGTTTGGCAAAAAGAAACTTGTTTTTCTTTTTTTCTTTTAAGTAAATAGAGCCGTCATTTGATAATAAACCTGGCATTAATGTTAATTCTACCATCCAGTATTTGCCGAATTAGAGGCTTAGCGCAGGAGAGCAATACTGTTCAGAGGGTAATAAGTGTCTAATTAAGGAGTAGACAGGAGGGAAATTGCC
The DNA here is from genome assembly GCF_900634415.1 of Cottoperca gobio. Taxonomy (NCBI): domain Eukaryota; kingdom Metazoa; phylum Chordata; class Actinopteri; order Perciformes; family Bovichtidae; genus Cottoperca; species Cottoperca gobio. The sequence continues at coordinate 4,343,946 of NC_041358.1, read as the reverse complement.
ATGGTATAAAAGAGCTTTTTTTTTTCTCTCGCTCCTGCTTTTTCACAACCATGTCTCTGGGAGCCGGCGTTGTGTTTGCCGGCTGTTTTACTCGCTGTCAGAAAGGATTTGAGGCAAGGAGCCATCTAAGCATGCGTACGAGGGGATTCATTTGACCTCATTATACATCAATAAAGAAGGAAGCCGGTTTACTAAATATCACCATGCTGCCCGCACTTCATGTCAGATCATACAGGAGTGTGCTAGAAAGATGATTCCAGAAACGTCTGGTGAGCAGAGAGGGAAGGGGAGGAGAGGGAGGGAGGAGGAAGAGAGGAGGATGGGGAAGAGGATGGGGGGGGGGTCGGTGTTGAACCCTGACTAGCCAGAAGGGATTCTGACAAGCAGAGGAAAAAAAGCAGAAACGCAAAGCCCTGTTTAAGAGCAGAGCAAGTGAAGAAAAAAGATTTATGCTTTTAATTAATGGCAATTAAACCATGCCTGTTGGGCTGGCCTATGGCAATTGTTCTCAGTAAAAAGGAGGCCGAGCTGGTGACAAGCATTTGAATCCACTAAGTTCTACCAGGGGAGCTGACACTGCAGGCATCAAACCTAAACTAAATCAATAAAATAATTAAACTTTTATAAATCGCATTTTGACAAGTATCAGATAGCACGCTAAGCTTTGATATTACCAAATCCTCCGAGGTGATGCAAACAAAGAGAGGCACACTTAGAGATCCAAACAATCAAAGGGTCTCGTTAGCATGCGCTGTCAGACTGCAGCAGTGCTATTAATTACTACAAATGAATGTGACTCTCTCCACCTCTGCTGATTGCAATGATAATCAAGCGCGGCTCGGCACGGGGAACATATGCAACCCTGCCAAAAATAATGAGGACAGAAACCAACAGACGCTCCTCTGTGTTGTGTTTACAAGCCCAAAATGCTTGTTGCTTATTTTATCCTGCAGCCACACACACACACACACACACACACACACACACACACACACACACACACACACGCAACCCTGCTCTGCTTTGCTAATTTTCTATGTATGTACATAAATGTACATAATGAGTTTCTGCATGTGATTTATCAATGACGCTCTATATCAGTCGAAGACATAAACAGACTTCAAGGTTGCTGATCATGTACTGCTCCTTCCCCCCCTCCCCCCCCACACACACATTTGTAAGACAAAAAAGTAGCAGTTAAACTGAGCAATATGTGTTCAGACAAAAGTAGGCGTGACACTGTCTAGAAGGGGAGCAAAAATAAAAGGGGGGGGGGGAATAGGAAGTGTTCAAAGCTGGCATGACAGCTCAAACGTCCTGTCACTTAAATCACTGTTTCATATCTGCACGATGAATCCAGAAAGGCATCCAGCATCGTAGTGACATCATGCTCCCGAGCGCCAACAGGCTTTCTAAATGAGACTGAAAGCAGTAATTACTGTACGCCCCCACGCTAAATTGTTTACCATGAGACTGATCCAGCTTGCTAGTGCTGCTTACTCACCCAATCTTTCATCCTTTAATATTGAGATCTTTCATGGCATTCAGCGAACACTCGTAGCGGGGCACACCGGAGCTCACACCACTCTAATTTGTTCAAAGTTGATGTATTATTCATCATTATCCAATGCATTTTCAGAGTGATTTGCAAATTCTATCAGTATACTTACGTTTACACACATAATACAAAATGTAAGATTTTATGTTTCCCTACAAGACACAATCGCTTTAAGGGAAATACATTTTACAGAAGTTGGCAATGTAAATTTAATGGCACAGATAAGTGGATATTCTGCCTTGTGAGCATTAATGTGTGGGGATTATTCTAAAAACTGCAAAGACAGTAAAATGCCCAGCGAAGCATTTGAAGGGAGACACACAGAGCAGTAATGTGGAAACGTCTTCATTCCTTATTGGCAGGTGAGTTTTGTCAGAGCACCAGCTGGGCTTGCAGGTGTTTGCCATTGTTGACGCTACTTTAAAGTGTAGCCTACATGAGCTTCATTCCCTTGATACATTTCTCCCAGACTCCACCTGACTTTGGCAACCCCCTGACCCCACCGGAACCGTGCACCCCCGAGGACCCTAATCGTGACCTGATGGGGACTTGGAGCATGTTATTAGCTGCTGTTTGTGTGTGCAGATCTGGGAACACTGCAGCGATTTGACCGGGTAACGCTCAAGGTCACAGCAGGCTGAGAAGATCACCTCTCCTCTCCCATCTCTTACTGCAGGAACTCAGGGAGGGACGGCTCCAGTTTCAGACTCATTTCTATGCAATTCTCACTCTCTGATCTCAAGTTAAAAGACAACGTCGACACTCTTAAGAGCACGCTCGACTCTTTTGTGCATAATGCACCTACAATTCAGGTCATCTGTTGTATTTTTAATTTTTTGACAAAATCTTCCACCTTTATGAAGAAACAAAGGCATGAGGACATGACGCTCATGTTCTATCATTACCTATTCCCATTGTCATATCATGAAATGTGTTGCAATGCAAATCAATGTTACAATATTAAGTGAGGAACCTATAGAGATATGCACCTATACAAAAATACTGTGCAATTTGTAATAAAGATTAAAGGTTATGTGTAACCTCCTTCTCTGGTTTTAATGCTTAGCATTTATATGCAGTTAGACCTAATTATGATAATTTAATATTTTGACTGAATGGCTAGAGGCAGGATTATAAGAGAAGTCTGTTTTAGAATGTTAATGTCTGCCTTTGAAACTAATGCATGTATGTATTGATTTTTCACCCCTAAATCTATCCTTCTTAAGTTGTCATGGTTTAGTTGGAGGAGGGGTGTCTTTTTTTATTTTTTTAACAAAGTGGTCAGGGCCTGAACTGGGGAATGCAAGCGGTGCGCAATCATTAACAGCGATTCCCTCACAATCGTGTGTTACGCCTAGCCTTTTTTTTCTCTTCAATGTCACATTTAACAGATGTAGTATTAGCTATAAAACATAAGCAGAGCCAGGTACGCGGGAGGAAAAAAGGGTGGAGAAAAACCTGGCGTAGGAGAATCTGAGAGACAGATTAATGCCTTGCTGGTACTTCAGTGTATCAGGACAAGGATTACTGCGGTAACAGCTGCGCCCATGAGTCCCCTGACTGAGAAGAATTACAAGTATTATCACCTACATCATTAAAGTAGGGTTCATAGATGTGGAATGGCTTCAATCAATTCATCCCCAGTTAACACCGAGCCAGCTGGACCCCCTGCGTGAGAACTTGACTTAATTGGCCAATAAGTGGTGGGGAAGGGTGTATGCTATTTGATCAAATTACGGGGCCCCAGCGAAGGGATTATAGTTTTTTCGGAGGAGTGTGGAGGGAGGCCGGCGGCGGAGGCAGACCGCGGGTCAGGGCGACCGTTAGCATGGGCCCAAATAAGCCTGTCCGTGGCTAAGTGTGAGGCCAGTGAAAAATGGTGGCCCACTTGGCACTGGGGAAGGGGAGGAAGAAAGCAGTATCCAGGTCAGCCTTTTGCTTGGGGAAATATACTCATTCATCATCCCCCTTTGGCCTCATTTCTGGCTGGTGATACTGGTAAACTAATAAGTTCCTTGTGCTATTTAGTTAGGATCATTATGCTACAATCCAGGAACTTTTACTTCATTCATACAAAGTGGGGAGACGCAGACAGTAGAGCAAAGGGAACACAGCTATATTCTACATCGCACATTTAGGAGTATACTGTAATCGGTACATAATAAATATTGGGGAGCATTTTCTAAGACGCCCATGTATATCATGCATCATAAACATACTTAGATTGCGTTATAATCGGTTTATAGCACCGCAAAATCATAGTACTTTATAAAAATAATAAATTATTATAAAGAATTTTATAATCACTTGTAATCATACAATGTCTTATTTATTGCTCATAGTGTATTATTATTATTATCATAGTTGTAATACATTAGAATATTTTTATTACACAATATGATCTCTGTTATAATGCATTATAATGTGATTATAGTCACTCGTTGTTTGCTTTATGATGGGAATTATACAACACTATAATCTTGAAAATCAAATGACCAGCAATTATGAAGTATTATAATACTTGACCTTATAAGTCATTTCAAAATGCTTTATAATGTGCAATGATTGCTATAAAGCATTATGAATATGTATGAGTGCTTATAAATTATACAGTGCTATAAGCTGATCTATGTTTATAATGCATTATAGACATGGGTCATGTAGTGTTACCAAATATGTTTATCCTGTGGTGCGATCAGATGCTGAGATGTTAGCATCACATACAACAGAGCAGCAGTCGCCATGTTGCACTATTCAGCTGATTATTCAAATGTTTAATTAGCATTCAGATGTATGGTTAGGCTCTTGTGGCCGTGATGCATACACAACTAAATCTGCTCCACTAACCATAAAACCAGCCAAAAAAAAGCTAGGAGAGATAACAGGAAATTAAATTAGTTAAAATGCCAACGCTTCGCTGAAATTACCTCTTTGCAATATTCATGGCTGAAATAGCTTGGCTGAGAGGCATTTACATTATCATTATTCCTAAGTAGAGTACAGTTTAGTCATCAGTGCCCGACTCGGTTGCAGTTCTTTTTTAGAGGTGGGAAGGAATTCACCTCTACAGGACATGAGGGTAAAGAGAATCTAATTAGTACTGCGGCCCTGAAAGATCTAAAAATAGGTTGGACTGGACTCTGTTTACAAAATAGGGATTCATGACGCGTGTGTGTGTGTGTGTGTGTGTGTGTGTGTGTGTGTGTGTGTGTGTGTGTGTGTGTGTGTGTGTGTGTGCATGTGTGTGTGTGTGTGTGTGTGTGTGTGAGGAGAGGAAGAGAGGGAGAGTGTGTCTCCGCAGCCATTTCTCAGGATAATTCCTTGCTGGAGAGCATGTTTGTCATCGCTGTTAAAGTGTGCCGCACATTAATTCTAGTTTTGCCGTAGTGTAATTCTGGCAAAATGAGCGGCCCTCCAGGGGGCCCTGCATGTAGACTAACTACTGGACAGAATTAGACTCCACAGTCCCGGCTATTCATAATGTCATTAATATAAAGGCAATTAAATGAGTTTTTAACCTCCAACCTCTTATCGTTATTAATGAACAAGCGCATGGAACAAAAACCCACCTGAGATGAAGCTGGTAATTATCTTTGCATCAGGCCTTTGAAACAGGTTTTAAAATTAAAGCTTATCAAATGAAATGTTGTGGTTTGTTTCCAGGCAATCCCAGAGGGAGATGATGCGGTTTAATTTAATCGCATGATGTCATACCAGGAGGGTTAATTAGACGGGTTTTTACTGTCGCTGGGCTCGGTGGCCGACACGCTGGCATACTCAAAACACACACAGCATCTCTCCCCCCACCATCAAACTGTCAAACTGGTCATTAGTATCTCATACTCTCACTGTAAGGAACACTTGTGTGAAAAGGGAAAAAAATCCAGCATGATCAGGATAATTAAAACAAAGGGTAGAGAGGGAATGCCTGAAGGTCGTGTGTTTCAATATGCTCATTATGGCCTTATTATAATAGTAATTATGTAAGTGATTGTGCAGCCCAGCCAGTTATCAGGTTCTAACATGCTGACATTAAAAAGCACAACGGGTCAATTTCACAGTGAGAAAGAAAAGGAATATTGCTCTTCAGCAGGGACTCTTTCGGAGTACAGCCGGCCAATATATCCAGATTACATCCATATGGTGATATGAGATTTTGGATTTCGTAATATAAGAGTTGTCTTTACCTGGTTGTAAAGGCTGCTTCACAGTAGTGATGTCATTTTCTGGACTGTTCTAGCTGTTATAATATTTCACATTATCACATTACATGATTATTTATCAAAAATCTCATTGTGTACATATTCTGTGAAAGCAACAATAACACTCGCAGTTACATTTTATGTGCGATGTTTCCGCCATCAGCATCCATGTGACGTTAATGTCAACACAATAATAATATCTGTGATCAATAATATTGTGATGTTTTATTTTCTCCATATCGCCCAGCCCTATTTTCGAGTTAGAGAATATTTGAGAAAACGCAGCAGGACGGCGCCGTCACAAAACTCGTTTGACCGGGAGCAGAGAGTGTCGGGAGCAGAAACAGATAGGGCAGGTTTTTCTTCTCCAGCCCTCACTGCTCCCCAGACGGTGTGGGTGAAGGTCAGGGGTCATTGTCACTGTGTACCCAGTTCCGCAAACAGCTCATTAGTGAGGCGGCAGTCTCACAACAGACAGCACTCTTGGGAGAGGGGTCACGTTGGTACCTGCTCCACGCCCCGTTTGTTTAGAGGTCTCTTTAGGGACTCTTTCAAGCTTTTCTCTCTTCTGCTTCATGTTTAATTAATAATTAACTTGTGTCAACCGCTTGTTTACCCACATGGGGTAACACAAAAAGAGATGAAAATGCTGCGATGCCATGACAATGATTTTACATTTATTGTTAGCTTGTTAGCTGAGCCCTGCTGGTTGTGTAATTACTGCCCTTTGGTCGCTTGTTTAGTCGCAAATTCATGTGAAGTGCTTTTGTGTTTTATTGACAACAATAGACATAGATAGAAACAAAACTAATAAAATCTTTAATTCAAGGTCACAATTCTTTCTTAACATGAAAGATATGACCTATACCCAGGGGTACTGCAGCTGGAGGTGAACCTCTCACAATCTCCAGTCTTACATTCCCTGCATCATGGCTCTCAAATTGGAAAGAAATAGGTGCAAGTGTGATTTTTCACGAGTCCTGGGACTGCTAACTAACCTGTCAAGTGGGTAAACTGCACTCCATCTGGCTGACAACAATCTGCAAATGAGCTACAAGTAATTTACTGCGATTATACGAGCTGTATTTCTCCAACAGCCGTCTCTGACAGGAGGACAGAGAGGCTACCCATCAAAGTCTTCACTCCACCTCATTTGGCTAATGCATTTGTTTGAAATCTGCGTATTATTCAGCAATCATGACAATTACCGGTGAAATGAAGAGTGACAGGGGTCAAAGCCTGACGTCTTTATTACAGTTGTCTCCGATCACAGGAGGCACGGCTGTGGCGGGAGCACCGAGGCTCGAGCCGAGACTTGACAGTGTATAAATCTGTCTGTCTGAAGGTCAACAGAAGTGAAGAGGTTTCCCGACCCGCTGACCCACAGGTCTGACTTGACATCTCTATCTATAGCCTGTGCCCATGACAAAGGCACCGCTGACAGATGGAGAGAGAACATAAAAGAGCAGACCTGAAAGATATCTTTTCTTAACTGCATGGTTAAATGTTGGCTCTATACTTCGATTCCATATGTGTGTGGTGTTTAAACGTCTTATGTAGATAGGCTTGGAAAATACATATCTACTAGTATGTTAACTTAAGCAGTAACAGTAAGGAAGTACTTTCCACTTGGAGTAAAATGTTGAGGTACTTGTAATTCACATGTTTCTATGGTATGCTACTTTGCACTTCTACTCCTCCACAACATTTCAGAGAAATATTGAACTTTTTACTACTTTGAGGATAGAAAATGTATATATAAAACTAAGGAAGGTTTATGAAATATCATGCATTGCTACAGGTTCAATGCCTTTAAACGCAGTGGGGGGTTTTTTCCGTACAATTAATTCTCAGTTAAACATTTTTTTCAAATGAATATTTTCACACGTATAATAAGCGGCATAAAAAAATTGTTTTCCGGAACGTGGTCGATTTTTCTGAGCTTTCACACAGCAAATTAAGGCATCAACCAATACGTAGTGCGAGATTTTATGAAGAATGAGCGAACGCAAAACTATTCAAACATTTTATTAAACAAGTGTTGCAACTGTTGCAGTTTGCAGCGCTGCCACTATCAATTGTTTTGTCGCCAAATATTGGCAGGCGTGTATTTCACCTTTTCATGTTGAACATACGTCACCCCTACATGTAAAATCACATTGTAAAATAATTGATGTGACATTTAAAGCAATGAAATATGTTGTTCTGTTGTGCATTACATTAGACTGAGCTCTTCATCAAACACTAACATGAACAACTCATTTGGTTTACACAACATAAATATGTAAGATAATATCACGATAAGGTCACATCATCACAATATGATTCTACTTAAAGTCTATAAATGATAATACTGTATTATCACCCAATCCTTACTATACAAATATTCCATTCACAAGACTATATATACTGTATGTCGTGCACCAGAGAACTCTTGCAAAAAACCTACTAATACATTGAAAAAAAGACAAAGTATTATTATTATTATATTATTGAAAATCTCTGTTAAAAGAAAGGTTATCAGGAATTGTCCACGCCAACCTGGAGGTCAGTCGTCGGTCCACCGGACAACATCCTCCTCAACCTCCACATCCATTTTGAGAAATTGTTGATTAATTGCAGCCACACTAAAAGTAGAAAGTGTCCTCTGATGTGTCCGTGTATTATTGTGCCAGCACATGGTTCTGGCTCAGGCCCCCGTGGCTCTGATGGCTTTAATTGACTGTCTCGCTGTGATTAATGGTCACATGTTAAACATGCACGTCGTGGACATTCTTACACAGATGTGGAAGGCAATTTGAGGGAGAGGGGCCATCTCTGGAGAAGCACTTATCTCTGACTGTGAGCTCAGCATTTGGGATGGGGTGGGAGAGAGGAGCAGTGCTCTGGTCTGCAGGCCCCAGAGCCGACCTACGCTGCATGGCAGTGACATTGAGGATATTTAAAGAAATGCCCTCCCCCCACTGGGCCTCCGACAATGTGCTCTGGTAGCAAAGAAATGCATGACTGAGGCTCTAAAAGGTTGGAAACAGGTCTATGGTTTTATCAGTCTGTGAAGCTCTTTAAACGCACATTATATCATGCTCTGCCACTAGGGGTCCCACTATCAAAACAAATGCAAAAGACGGAGTTTGGTGGTGTCGTAAGTTAATGTGGGATCATGGGAGTTGTTTTCTTTGTCATTGCAGTCCGCTTCTCCCGGTTAGGATTCTTTTATCGTTCATCATTCAGGAGGTTTTCACCAGGAGCCGAATTATCCAAGTGTCCTCCTCTCCAAAACAAACTGACTTGTCATTAAAACCGGTGAAAACACTGAATAAAACAGATTCAGGTTAAAAATCAGTGTCTCCCCGACGCTGTTTGGCGCACAACGGTTGTCCCAAGTTGCCACTAATGTTTGCTCAGCTTGTTTCTCTGATAACTTAAAATCCAGACGTTCACAAGGTTTTTACCGGGAGCCCAATTATCCACAGAGGTCACCTCCAAAACAAACTGACCCGGTGATTAACACTGGTAAAAACACTGAGTAAAGTGGTTTTCATTTTAAAATCTGTGTTTCTCCAACTCGGCGGACAGGATGGAGGGGTTGCGAGCTAACCGCTAACGTTTGCTCAGCTTGTGTCTCTTACAATTTAAGATTCACACGTCCGATGACTAAAATCCTTATACCGGTATATATATATATATATATATATATATATATATATATATATATATATATATATATATATATTGTTATATAACAATATATATATTGTTATATTGTTATGTATATATTATATATATTTTTAAAAACAAACAAGATCAAAAAAGTGTATTGTCAAAAATGTGGCTTTAAAACTGGACAGAAAGTCAATGTATCACAGCTTCTGGCAGAGAACCACATTGCTGATGCATGCACAAAAGGGATACGACGCAATTTCAGGAGACCAAATTAAACGGAACATCGAGTGTTAAAATGTTGTCAAAATGTTACATAATATTCCTTTAACAGATATATAAATACTAATACTTTTTGGCAGAAATATGAGGCCAATTTTTTGTGGAGATTTTCAACACAGAATTTTACCTCAAAAACTACATTTTGTGTCCATGAAAAATCCTTAAAACGCTTCTAATATGTGATCCAAGTCTGGTGATCCCCCCTACACGTCTCTTTTTGGTCACGGCTGCAGATTACAAAGCTTGCCACTGATCCGGGCTTTAAGGAACTAAGAGATTCACCACAGTGACAGTGTTTACACAGTGGGGTCCACATGGCAGCGCTCTGTATGGAAGCGCAGGCCAGCATCAATCAACCCAGCACCAGGCAGCCACCAGCCATCAGGACCAACCACTGTTCAGACTGATTATCGGGGTAGCTTTTACATCATTAGCCCAACCCCCTGCTCCTTTACCCCATCTCCTGATGACCAACAAGGCTTGGCAGGCCACCGCTGAAATGTCTTGGCCAACATAACCAAGGACCCACCATTACCTGGAGCCACATAAACACCAAACAATTTGACCCTGTTCGCCGAGGGGCAGTCGAGGCAACGTGCAGAGAGGATAAAATGCAACTAAAGACAAAGCCCTTGAATTTGAGAGGTCAGTATTGGAGCATGTGATTGAGCTAATTGAAATCAACATCCATGATTGGACACACAGGCTAGGGCACTTGGCAGCACGTCTCATGCCAACATCAGTCACCGTTCGCGCTGCCCTGCTGGCAGTGAGGGCGGCCTGCTGAGGAGTGGCAGGGGTCGCATGCCTGTCATGAGTTAGCAGAGCGAGGGGAATATAGAGGAGCTTCTGTAACGTCACTGGTGCTCTGTGCGCCTCACAAGGACATTGAAGATATGGATCGGGGGGAGCTCGGAGCCTTTACCCGATGTCGGGACCGGACTGGGTCTAGAGCACTCTCACCTCCCACCAGGCTGCCTATAGGCCAGTGTTAATGGTGGCTGCTCCACAAAGCCATGCCAGCCCCCACACTCCTCCAGCAACTCTGGCACCACACTAGCCCAGGGCCGCACACATTAATGCTACACTAATTAGCAAAGGAGCTGACCGACCAATTATGCACAGTTCAGTCAAGATTCAGAGGTTAAAGGGTACTGTAATGCTGCATCACACACTTCAAAATGATCTAAATGTACAGTACAAATGAGCCAGCTGTGGGGTCACACTGTATGCCAAACAAGGTGCATTTTCAGCTCACTAATGCAAACTAACACCTTACAACAGATATATGGGAGCAATGGTTTAACAATCCGACCATGTTTTAGGACAGGAGGTTGTGTTTAGGCTGGATGAAGAAACTGTTTGTTACATAAATTACACAGCAAAAGCCAAGTTGCCAGCAGCAACCTCCTGGTAGGAGAGACCCTCCTCTCACTCTAAATATTAAGGCGTGATGGGATTATTACATGCCAGGATAATCTAGTTATTGTATATTTCACATTCAATACAAATGACGGAATTATTAACTACAAACACACAAACCAACGTTCATCTAAACAAGATATTCTGTGAGATGTAATGATTACATTGAAGACACAATTCTGCCCTTACTGCAAAGAGTTGCTTTGTTATGGATGAATGTAATGAAAGCTGAAGAAAAGGATAGCAGCTTTAAGTATCAGACATTGCTTAATTTACAATCCAATACTACAGTGACCTATTTCTGCCACATGCTTTTGTCAAGGGTTGTTACACACCAACACTGTGCATGGCCAATCACAGCAGGGATATTGCATTGACAAAATGTGACAGAACAAGTGCTTTTGTTTGGATTCACTGAACGACAACTGACCAGCTCCAGTCCAAATATACTTTGGTGATACACATAAACAGTAGCCCAGAACCAGATTCCTGAAAGCACAAGGACTGTTTGAGTACCATTGTCCACAGAATTCTCCTAAAATAAAAATGTTATCAAATATTAAATATATAACCCTAAAGATTTCAGTTGTGATTGATTTGGAGAAAGTTGTAGGGACTTGTGGTAATACTAAGAATGTCCTAATAATACAATCCTAGAATTCTGTTCAAAACTAAAAAGACAAGTTATTATCTTTTCCCGAGGTGTTGGTAGGGGTTACACTGAATAGTCGACTATTCTACGATTCAAGCTCAGGAGCCTGATGTGCCAATCTAACAGTCAAATGGATTTAGTGGTGTAGTTCTGAAAAAAAGGATACTACCATTCATGCTATATGGGGCTGCTGAATGTCAGATATTTTTGTTTTAATTGCTTTGGTTTCCCCCAATAAATCATGGTAATCAGCCTATTTGGGTATAAATATCCGCCTGTTAATAATACTGTTAATAAAACAATTGAAATATGCGTGAATAAATCAACATGTAGACCATCCCAATTTGCGGGACCATCAAAGCAACATCTTGCCGAAGGTTAAATAACATCAACATAAGGCTACTGTTTCAAAATCCAGTGCTAAATATATTTAGAATTTACGACTTATTCTCTGTAAACATTTTTTGTCTTACAAATGTCTTCCAGTTTATGCATGCGTCGTTTCCTGTGAATCCCCTGTGCAAGTACACCTCATTTCAAGACAGCGTTGGAATGTCGGACACGGTCACTGACTACTGTAGAAAAGAGAAGAATCTCCAAGTTCTCAGAATTTTGGCATCGACTTGGTACCAAAATATCATTTCTCGTGACATCCCAACAATTAACGGCTATAGCAGAATAAATGCCCGTCATAAGTAGTACAAAAAGTTTGATTTTATATGTTGAAAATATAATGTATTATAACTGTAAGTAATAAAACAAAAGACAATTAATGTTAAATTAAAGCTATTCTCTGCAATCTACGCAAACAAATGAATTGTAACATACTTTATTTTTGCATTATTTACTGTTAAAGGCCTTCATATACTTGTAACTATGATATAACACCATTTACTTGGTACAGAGTAGTGAGATCAAACTTTGCATCTGGCACTGGTAACCAGGGGAAAGCTGGTCTCCTGAACAATTTCTGAAATCTACCCACAGCCCAATTAGCAGGGATGTTTAAAAGAGCAGACTTGTGACCAGAAGGTTGGAATCCCAGCTGGGACGCTGCTGTGTATCTAAGGTACTTAACCCGAATTGCCTCAGTAAATATCCAGCTGTATTAACAGATATAGGACATACAATGGGAACACACTTACCCTTCATATGGGATTTAATGGGCAACATGAGCACACTGTCAGTATTGCAGCTTTCTGCAAATAACTTCAATAACTTTACACAAATGAAAAGTTTGCTGCCATAAAAGCAGCAACAGCAGAAGGCAATGTATTATCCCAGAGGCAGCCATTACTGTGCCTTTGTCCTAACGGGATCCACAGTTCACTCCATTGGACTGCAGTCATTTGTATTCTGTTCACACGGCACTGATCATCTGCCACCATCTGCATAGTTTTACTGCCTGTGATCATGGTGCTGTTCAGAGGGGCTGTCATTACGCTTTACAGCATTGTTAAAGCCTGCCTGGGTGCAGCATCAGAAGAAATGACTCTTTCAAACATGGCTCTCTCCACTGCTCCGCTCCGTATATGTCTAGATCAAGGCTTACAGAATACACCTCTTCTGTAGCACAAGCGCCTGAAGACGAAACTGACCAGCACTTTGGAAAGTGATACGCAGAGCCACTGAGGCGAAAATGAATTTAAAAGGTCTACATTTTTCAGAGCTGTGCCTGTGAGCAACAGAGACTTTTGACATTTTATTCTTCATTAGTCAGACACAACAGACACAGACATAAAACATCCTCTCTCACAGCTACACTACAGTCATGCAGCTGCTTATGTATATTGTAAATTGCTTCTATGTGAAATATAACACGCCCAGGGTTAGGATGTGTAATACCATATTACCTATTCAATGTAGATAAATCATGCATTTTAGTATGCTATGAAAACAAAAATATTGAACTTCTTAGAATAATGACTTTCCAGTGATTTAATGCTGAAGTCTACTTCCTTTTGAGAGTCCCAGGTGCTGGCACTTTGCATATTGTTGTGAATAACATCCGTTTGTGTGATGGGGGAGAACCTAGCATCGCCCCTTTGGCAATGTAAAGCAGTCCTTTAGTGCGAATCACATAGCCAGAGGTTATCGCTTCATATTCTTAAAGTCAGAGGCAAATCAAAGGCCTGAAAACGTAATTATTCAAAAGACAGTCGACTGTTTTGTAGACGTGGGAGTTCATCCAGCTAAACATTTTAACTCATCTGCAGCAGTGCTTTTAATAGTTTGAATTGTGTTATTAGTAAGCCATTAGTAATGTAATGCTTATAGATGAGCTGCGAGGTTCTTACTTTGCAAGAGAGAAATGCTGTGCAAGTGTACTCTGTAAACAGGATGGATTTCCTTCATTAAAACCTTCCTCGTGAGTCTGCAGAAATACATTTCTTGTTCCCATATTACACAATTTGAACTACCTACTACTACTGTCAGTGAAGGCTTTTGTTTTCTCTTTGCTAACGCAAAATGGAGGAGACTAGCAAGCCGTGCTAAAAGGATAATCCCAAAACACCAACCGACCATCTGAGAAGAGATGTAAAGAAGCATTTTGGATTCAACACTATGGAAAAATTGTGGATAAAGTTTTTAAATTGCAACTGCTCTGTAGTTCAATTTCCGTGGGTTGTACTCACATAATTGGAATGAATTATGTGTTTGTTCAAATTAGTTCAAACTTGTTTATTGACGTTTTCAAATATAGTTTTCATGAATGTATGAAGTTCATGAACTTTCCAAGCAGCCACTGAGTTACACTGAATACACTTGAAACATGAGCTCTCACAACAACCGAGTCAACATTGACTTATTTTACTTTATGCCCATAACAGAACATTTCTGTCAGAAATACTTATTAAACATACTTATTTTCAGCCAAACCCAGTAGTTTTGTTGCATTTTGTTTTGTTTGAATCTACAACTATATGTTTAAAACTGCGACTGTAATTAATACATTTCCCTCGAAACATAATTAAGAATGCAGTTTAGTTGTATGGCAACATCATTTTGTAGGAGACAGGGCTGCTTACAAAGTTCAATTACGGTAATAAGCAATAAAACTCACCCTTGTTCAATTCAATATTCTCAATAGTGTTGCTGCTACAGCCTTACTGGGTGAGGTATTAAAGCAGTTTATAGCGGCTTATGTTAGTCAGCTCACTGACTCTTCTTCACTTTTACTGTGATTAAAGTGTGCTCTCACATTCTCCATTATACATCGTAACTCATGGCCACCGTTGACATTGTTCAGGAAAGTCACATATGATTGCTTCAATGTAATGGTATGTCCTCCTAAACATATTATATTATAATGTATTTAAAAAAATATTGTATACAGTATTACAATATTATATTTTCATTCAAAAGATACCAATCAGTACTGTACTATATTATGCAAATTATCTTTCAACAGTGTTTTTGCTAATTTGGCTAAAAACCTGAATAAATATTGTAGGCAAAAAAGTATCAGCGAAATGATGCCACACTGTGAAGGACTTTGTGGTAAGTTTATAAAACAAGGAGCAAAGGAAAAGGAGGCGGTGGGCTCGGGAAGGCCTATTGATTTCTAAAATACATTCTAAAAGGTCCCATGCCTAACTTTAGTTTGACAGCTGGATTTGTGAAGACTTTGAACTACTCAAGAACAAGGGTGCTGAGATAACTCCTAAAAAGACAGTGCTGGTGTGGACCGGGCTAAGAGGGCCTTAAGGACACATTCAGGAACAGTCAAAGACTTTGCATCAACCGTGGGCCACAACCATTAATGGTATGGGAGGATGCTGGAAAAACGCTTGGCCCAAATTTGCATGTAAAAAACGCCAATGGCACATTCGGATAACAAGACAACAGAGGAGGAGGAGGAGGAGGAGGAGGAGGAAGAAGAAGCAGGGTGGGAAGAGTCAGCAGCATCTTTAATAATATGAGGGAAAACTCAGAAAATGAAAACTCTGCCTATAGGTATGGGGCTAATTAACAAAGTTTTGTCTGAGAGATGAATCGGGGGCAAAAGAGAATGGTTAGATTCAATATTCCCCAAAGATTGTCTTCAAAGCTTAAACCGAGGATATTAAATGCATCAGAAATAATAATAATGCGAGCGTGTGTGTCACCGCTGGCGGCTTCCGTCTCTCTGACGGTGGGCAAGATGTGTGTGTGTGTGTGTGTGTGTGTGTGTGTGTGTGTGTGTGTGTGTGTGTGTGTGTGTGTGTGTGTGTGTGTGTGTGTGTGTGTGTGTGTTAATAACCGCTGTGCGGGAAGGATGCTTTAAACTTGTGAGATACGGTATTGTTCACAATCAGCGAACAACAGTTTTCACAATCATTTTCATATATGCATATATTCACAGACACACATTTTCCCTACATGAGACCCAGCCCCTGGAGATCCCCCATTACTAATTAAAACTCTTGACAAACCGTCTGTCTGCTTGGGACATGGTGACCATAGGACCCTGATGTGTTGATGAGATGATGAACAACGCAGATGAGCAAAAGTTTGTTTTTTTAACACATTCTCCTCTTGTCAGATGACTTACACATGTATCTCCACAATAATTGAGCCTGCTTGTGCCATTCTTTCAATGTATCACATGTAACAAGTAACAAGTAGTCTGATGTAAATGTGCTCTCATGGAGCAGCTCGCCTGCTGCTAAGTCAACACATACAGTCCAGCTCTGTCTCCATCTAAATGTTCTCTGTTGGGTATCACTCCACAAAAGAGTTACAGGTTTAGCTCACCAAAGGACAAAAAAAGATATGTTCATACTTACTTCTATGGTATGTAGGTATCGTACATCTCATGCATATAGTTGTGGTTTAAAAAGATTAAAAAAAAAAATCAAACTAGGACTTGAAAAGGTTGGTGATTAATCCCACAAAATTCATCCTACAAGCATTGTCTGTATATGTAAGGCCTAAAAGATATTTTCCCTGTTGTTCAAAAACTATTAACCAACATCAGTGAGTCATACTGTTGCACTGGCTGACATGTTCCTTCACTACCATAATCACGGGCACTGGGCCTTGTGCTATAAATACTCACTAGAGCACCAAACGTGTATTAATCCACCGCTAAAGATAGTCCCAACTAATGCACTATTTACTTCTATTTGAGTAATCTTTGCTGACAACTACAGTGCCCAGCTGTTATATGCAACTACTGAGCAAAATACAAATTACAAAATAAATGAAACTTCAGTAGGAACCAATGGGGTAGACAGACATTATAGACTAACACATTGCTTTTTAGTTTTTTAAGAAAATTACAGATTAGCGCTTCCTTAACCGTCTTTAATTTTTTAATGTCAAAATTATTTTTGACATTTACAGTTTTGGTTTTATTAATATATGTCTTCAAGATTCCTGCCTCCACCCCTTAAACAACAGTGGTGAATGGAACTTGTGTGTGTTGCTCACAGTGTTGAAAACATTCCACATCAGCACCTCCAACACACTGGCAACAGTTTTCTGCTCTTCCCTCAGTGTTTTACATTACTCTATTATATTCAGTTGGAGGCAGAAATCTCTCCAAGCCTGAACAAATCTAACCAAATTTCATCAAATGTTTTTATTATTTGGGTGAACCAAACCTATCTAAAGTTCTTACTACTATATCCTTCCTGTGACTGTTGCTGTAGCTGCAGCAAACACTGCTGTGCTACATTTACTAGAGCTTTTCCTTTGAGGCAGCCCTCAAATATCTAAGGCCAATTCAGCATGGCAATAAGTGAAGAATTACCATGGAAGCAGTCATGATTCGAGCCCTTTAGCCTTCTTTCAGCAGCTTGTTTACAGTCGGGTTTGCTAAAGGTTGACCCCAGCTGTTGTCAACCTTGAGCAGGTCTCTGACTCCAGGCCTGTCCCGTCCAACGCCTCCGTCCATTTGTGGATCCTGGAGGGTTGAGGGGTCAGCTCTGTTCTTACACCGTCAAGCCCCCTCGCCTGGATCCTCACTCTGCCAACTCCACTTACTGTCTCTTGCCCCGTCTCCTGCTCCCTCTCCAATCTGCCGCTACCTCCGACCGACCCTGATACATAGCAGAGCACTACGAGACATGTTTCCCTCTCAGCCAGCAAGGAGGGTTATGTGTTGTGTTATCTCTCACTATCTGTGCCTTTCTCCATTTTTTTTCCCTGAACTGTCGACTCACATCGCATTACAACTGCGTGCTATAAGACTCGAAGCCATTGCAAAAGATCAGCTTCTATTAGGGTGTCTATTATCATCCCAAATCAGTCGCATTTTAGCATTTAAGTGTCGAAAGTTCACGCTGAATCTTCCAGCACCGTGCCTCAAGGTATAGGAGGCACATCAGGCAGCCGCCGATAACATGTTCTCTTTCTTTTTTCTTCTCCTCCTGCTTCTCTAACATGCTGACTGTTTGTAAAATTCCAAGCGATTTCACACGGCCAGAGTTGGGTGTGATGAAATGCTTGCTGAAAGTGGCTGGCACTAGCGATAAATGTTCACAATGTTCAGCCAGTGTTGCATTGTGCAACAAATATTAAGCTAATCATCAGTCACTTTTGTCTTCTAGGCAACACTGGAGCCCTCTTTATAATCCTATTTACCAATTCCAGTTTAGCCACCCCCTCCCGTACCCACTGCCCACCCCCTGCATCCACATACACTCCCCCACCCCCTCCCCCACTCCCTTCCGCCAATCCAACCCGAGGCTGTTCATCTCTAATGAAAGAGAAGATAACGCACAGACAGTCGGGATCACACACTTAGATGCCTGCCCTACATAGTGCCTTTTCTTCCACCAAATACTTCACAAGATGTCACTGACATTATTTAAAGTGATTACATTTAGTAGAAGTGAATGCCACGGAGCAGCACAATTACTCTCATGGCAAATTTAGCCTTTTTGACAATCTCCCCTACAGGTTAGCCCCCACCACAGCCCAATCACTGCATGCATACACGCCCACCACCTTTTATCGCAGACATAAACACACAATGTCCTGACATCCATACCGTGAAAACTATACATCAGAAAACAAAGAAAACGCTGGCTTATGTTTCAATCCAAGAGGAAACATTTGCTGTCAGGCAAGTTCATTTCAACAACAAAGGCTGCTGGTGTTGGCTTCGTTACTGTGAGTTTACAGCACTTTCTGCAAAAAAAAAGTTTAATTTAAAAACAACATTTTTTATTTATGGAAGTTACTTTCCGTACATTTTTTCTGTTAATCTGGATTTTTATAATTGCTTTTTGGATACTTTGGATAAAAGCACAACACTACACTATACTATACTCTTTAATTTAATGAAATACATTAACATCAATGCACATCACATATATCAAGCACAACATCTATGAATGAAAAATCAGTTTGGTGCATACCATTAAATTGTAATATCAATGTAGAAAATCTATCTGAAGCATAGGCAGACATCTACACACACACACACACACACACACACACACACATGTTCATTCTCACTTACACACACACACAAATAAGAGATTTTTTTCACAAGGACATGCAGAGCCTGAAGCCAGTGCTTAATTGCATGAGCTATCATTACACGGAAAATCAACAATTTTAAAAATACACCGAACACCTTTCATCTTCACCCTCCTCTAATCGCACCAGTAAGAGCCGTCTGGAAGGGAGCTTGATGTAGTCAAACTATCTAAACAGCGCCAGCGGGTGCCTCACAATCAGCACCACTGATGCAGATACTTTTGGACACGGCGGAGTGCTGCAATGCTGCCTCGCACTGCTGCCATCCTTTCACCATCTCGTCTCCAATGGGGAATCAGATGTGACCCGGGTGCCATGTTTGCCTGTTTCGCCCATGGTGAACAGCAGACAAATGAACCAGAATCGCAGACACCCGACACAAATCTCTCCCCTCTGTGTTGGTCTCCATTCGCTTTTGAAAAGCCATTTGGAGATTGGTGTTGAAACCAAACTGTTATGTTACTCGTCTCTGTCTTTGTGGAACAGCGAGGATGCACTTGTCTCCCTCCTTCCTGTCTGAAGCACTGCCCTCAACCCTTGGGGAAATGATATAATGAGGATCTCTATGCCTACACCCTGCCTCATTTCAATTGTAAACGCTGCACACACCCTGCACTTTGGGCCAGTGATGGTTGCATTATGGGCCGCGCTCAGAATGTGACAGTCCATCATGTCCGCACAATGTGCCACCTCACTTTTCACTGCTGTCTCGTGCACTTTATTTTACAGACTCTTTATTTTTATTTTTATTTTTTTCTGCTGCTTTTAGAATGTTTGAAATGAATGCGATTGCTATCAGTTATAAAAACAGCCAAATGCCTGCAAATGTGGTGCATATCGTTTTCAATAATTGCTAAATAGCTAACAACTAGGGCTGCAACTAACGATTATTTCCATTATTTATTCATCTGCAGATTATTTTCTAGATGAATCGCTTGATCGGAAAATAGTGAATAATGTCCATCCCACTTTCTCAAAGTCCACGGTGATGTCTTTAAATGTTTTGTTTTGTCAGTTTAAAACCCAAAGATATTCACTTTAATATGATATAAAACAGATAAAAGTAGGAAATCTCCACATTTGAAAGGCTGAAAACAGCAAATGGGAAATTACTGTAAAGGAATAATTATCAAAATAGTTAATATGTTTTTGTCGACCGTCTAATCGATTAGTCGACTAATCGTTGCAGCTCTAGTAACGACACTAACTAAAGCTAACCGAGTTGTACCGGTGTTAACGTGTTAAGAAACTGCCCAGTATTTTTGATACAATTGAATAATTGAACAGCCCTGGTGAGGCTGAATGCAGCAATTAACGAGAACAAGGTTAGCGAATGAGTGACATGTCGGGTTAAAGGTCAACTCACATTTGAGGCGAGCGACGGCGCCAAACTCCCAATTTACACACACTGGCCCAACCTCTTAGCCTTAATATTGACAAATGCATAACAGCAGTGTCAAGTGCTCAAGGGTGATCTACTTTTTTCCTGATGTGGGGCTCCCTGGAGTATGGTGCAGAAACATATTCTCTTCAAACAATCCCAATGACAGCCAAATAGCCTGCTTGTCGCTTGTAAAAAACCTTCTAATGATGCGTGTCGGGGGAGCGCCCTGCCTTCTTGTAGCAGACGACTCCCCTGTGTACGAGGAAAAGCAGAGGGAAAAAATAATCATGTTTCCCCCAAATCATTTCTCCTCATGAAACCCAACGACACCCGAGCATCTAAACAAACCTCTCCTTCTCTCAGGATCGCTCGCATTTCCTGCCTTACTGTTTTTCTGATCTGCCAAGTCAACATTCATTACAATAACCATTAAATTTCCATTTTCAAACACTATTTGCACATATGCGTAGACTGGAATATCTATTGGAAAGAAATTGGACATGATAGGTACATGAGTAGAAGCACAGGGGTCTCCATGCTGCTATTGCATCGTTGTAACACAGAAGCAACTGTTCCATCCCTGTGCATACCTTCACCTTTCATATTATAATTAGAACAAAAATGATAGGAAGTTGGATGTTTGCTGTCTGGGGCTTAATGTTCCCTCATGAAATATTGGGGAGTGAAGACAAAATCACATTCATGTATTTCTAATACTGTTAAATATTGTAATCTAACAGTCCAAAATCCAAATATATTCTGTTTACCAAAACATAAGACAAAGAAAAGAAGCAAATCATCATTAACAGAATGGACCTGCAGAACGTTTGGCATTTTTGTTTGAAGAATGGCTTATATGATTAATCAATTATCAAAATATTTGCTGATAGTTTTTTGTTGATCAACTTATCATATCAGCTCTATTGGTCACATTTCTATGAGATGTACCTTCTGCTGTATCTACATTCAATTTTCTTATGCAGCCAAACTAACCCCAATTATTATGTGTAACTATCCTGATGCTTAACAGCCTCAAATTTGATAAAACAGTCATTTACCAAGAAATTCTGCGGTTAATAAGATCATTAGAGAAGCACTAGAAGAGTATCTTGATCTTGAGGGAGCAGGCTAGTTCATTGTCAGATCACAGAGCCTCTATTAAAAACATATCTTTTTCCATGTTCGCTGAACAGATGACAGGGCGGCCAATGAGAGAGCAGGAGGCTCCGTGTCTTAATGCCAAGAAAGTGGGAGTGCTAACGGGCCCTGATTAGCTCCGTTTATCTCTAATTAATTACCTTTACCTAATTAGATGCTCTGTTTCAGCTAGACATGGAGTCAAGTAGACTAGATTATTAGTGTGCTCATCGGGCCTTTATAAAGGGCTGAAATTAATGTTACGTGCAAAAGAATCCGCTGCTTTAATTGCACAGGTGTTGCCTTATGGCAACACTTCATCATCCAGTGGCTCCCCAAGATTATTAGCAGGGATTCATACAAAGGGACTATTCTGTGAACTGCACCGTCGCAACAGCTCATTAGTTAGGCTTGTTATTGTATTATTTATTACATTTGGCCTTCCCCCATTGCCCATATTGATTCATAGACCCTATTTTTTTATTATTTTTTTTACCTCCTCTTCTCCTTGGCTGTCTGTTATTTCATAGCCAGTTAGCGAGTCTAATTTCAAAGCCTGTTTTTCGCAGAACACCAGAAGCCATAAAGACGGGGAAAGTGGAAGAGTGTGTTTTCACACTTGCATCTCTTTTATGAAGAAAAGCCCCAATACATTTTCAAATAGCTTTCCTTGATAAACAAGAAAAACACAACACAAAGACTGCAGATGGGCTGGCAACATTAATTTGATGATAACTAACTTAACATTGATAAAATTACACATTTAAATCCCCAATGTGGGTTTTGTGGAGAATATTTGGAGAATACACACAGATTTGTGAAGAGTTAGGCTAACAGATAGAAAACAAGCTCTTTGTGTTTTCTTCATTGTGACCCCAAATATCAATCTGTTATACATACAGTATACTTAGAAAAATAAACTTCCCATTTAGTGCTGCAAAATGTGTTTCCATATTATTTCTAATGACTTTAAGACGGTGTCATGATAACGTTTAGCTAGCACGAAAGAGTGTATAAATACACAAAGTACATAATACATAATATAATATGTGTATTTGCTTTGCGGTGGAGAGTTAGTTGAGAGGATTGACATCGCTCTCTTATCTGTTCGTTAAATATGAGAGTTCATCCAGCGGCCGGTTAGCTTAGCTTAGCACAAAGAATAGAAACGAGGAAAAACAGCTGGCTGTATCCAAAGGGAACACAATCTGGCTAATGGTATCTCTAAATCTCACTAATTGACACATATGTATTTGACCATATGACAGAGCCAGGTTATAGTGGTTTCCAGTCTGTGTGCTAAGCTAAGCTAACTAAGCTGCAGGTACATTTTTACCAATCAGATATGAGTGGTATCAATCTCGTCATCTAACTCTCCACAAGAAAGCGCATTTCCTAAAATGTCTAATTATTGCTTTAGTGGAATGAAGGTTATTTATAACAATGAAATGTGCATACAGTCACAATGGCAGAACAGAACAAAGCTTATTCAGAGCTGTTATGTCCACAGAATTAGAAAATGTGGGTCCTAGCCAGTACATGTTAAAGTCAAGGAAGTCAGCATGAAACTGTAGGAAACTACAGAAAGATATACCGGAAACTGTAACCGTTTGTAAAAACATATGTCACAGTTAGGGCTGGCTATCGTTTAAAGAATTACAATACCCTTAAAGTGATACCGACACCAATAGAGTATTTAATTTGATAGATTTTTTTTTAAATGTAATTGAATTTGATACCCAACATGTGAATGGAAGCATTCAGTTGCATGACATGCCACCACCTCCACTCCTCCACACCCAAAATATTTTTATACAAATACATTTTAAAATTGTAAATAAATAAAAATAAATATTTCTTAAAAAACGTGTCCAATGAAGTATCATTTGAGCAGTGTCATTTTTTTTATCTTGTAGCTGTGCCAATCACACGTCGCATTAAATCTAAAAACTAGAAGGAATTAGACTGAACTCAGTCTCAGTTTAAACATTTAAAATGAGAAGACTATAACATAGTGTGTGTGGTGAATAGTGAATGTAGAAAAAGGTACATGACAGAAACAAAGGAACATGCCTTTAACTGGCAGTGGCACGGATTGTTTTCAATCTGATTGCGATGGATTCCTCTACTCATCGCTCTTCAGCTCCACCAGCTGTTTTTTTCCTATTCTCCTTCAATCTCGCATCGTGTTGTTCCGGGGGAAAAAGCGAGGCTGACAGCTTGAGGAAGTCTGATGTCCTGGCACTTATAGCCCTGGCAAAGGAGTGGATAATGCAGTGAAGTGAGGGATGTGGAGAGGGAGAGAGAGAGAGAGAGAGAAAGAGAGCCTGAGGGAAGCAGACTACTACACATGCATATGGTCGTCTCCTGGTTAGCTTCTCTACCGCTTCCTCCTCACCACTTATGGCCCCTCGCAACCTCGTCTTATGGCACCTTTGCCAATAAGAATGGGCAAGGCAGCTGTAACCAAGCATGCTCAAGGCCACTGACCTGGAAACGTGGCTCAAACCTAGCAAGCCCACTCACTAGCCCCTACTGGATTTGTATGGCCGGGAGAATGTGAACCCCCCCCCCCCCCCCCCCCTCATACTTCATATCACACTGTCCATAACACTGGCAGTGTTATTATTGTCTTAAAATGCATGTGCAAATGCTCAGTCTAAATATGTAGAAGAGCATGACAAGGAAGATTAAAATGTCAATATCCTCAAACACATTATGTCATGTTAGCATCAGCAGCTAAGTGAAATGAATGCTTCAAAAGCTTAGCAAGTCAAGAGTCTATGTTTGAGGGTTTTCTTGAAGGTGCTCGACTATAATTGTCTTTAGTTGGCTGTGATGGATATATTAAGACAAATTTCCGACTGCATCCCCCCTTCCATCTTTACTTTATTTCATCACATGTCTGCAAGATATCACACAGTGTGACAATTTCTTAACAAGGCACACTTCACATTTATTCAACAATAGCCCATCACTTTAGAAATTTCTCTCAGAGAAAAAACAGGCACGCCATGTTTGTTCAACGGCTCGGAATGAGTGAAATTAACAAAGATGATGTGACACTATCTGTCATCAGCCATTACAAATCAATGGGCTCTCCGCCCGCTCGTGCATATTCCCAGTGGTTTTACTTCCTTAAAAGTACAGCAGGTATTTTAATGCGTGATGAAAGGCTTGTTTCATATCCGAGCATGAAATGTGAGGGACATGTGACGACTGCGATGCGACCTCCTGTCTCAGAAGCCGCTCGCCGAGACGAGATGAGAAATCAAGCGTCACTTTTGAGATGTGACGACAGAGCTTTAAACTGAAGTATCTTAACTTGTGTCACGTTTAGAAACAATTAGAGCCCATTGATGTTTGATGGGGGAGTGGGGGACTGCTCATTTTAGACGTTTAGCATTTCAAGTACGCTGACATATTCGACAAAAGGCTGTACTCTACTGATGGTGTAATGACAGACATTGCTTTAGCTTGTCTTACACCTGTGTCGTAATCAACCTACTTCAGCATAAAACAAGTAATGGTGACCTAAATTTGCTCCATATCGCCCATTGATGTTACTTCTTTCATTCTATCATGATACATATACATATGACAACATGACACTGATTTGAAGTAGGATGTTCGTCGCA
Source organism: Cottoperca gobio (assembly GCF_900634415.1). Taxonomy (NCBI): domain Eukaryota; kingdom Metazoa; phylum Chordata; class Actinopteri; order Perciformes; family Bovichtidae; genus Cottoperca; species Cottoperca gobio. The sequence continues at coordinate 4,318,538 of NC_041358.1, read as the reverse complement.
TTGTTGTTTGCTTGATCATTTATTTCTGAACTTCTTTATTACCATTGAAAAGTTGGATAGAGGCCCTCTGCTAGACAAAGGTCACTCAGCCAAGAGCACAGAGAACATTCTCCCACTTCCCATCCCATTTCTTTAGAAGTGTGGGTGGAGCGTCGGGGTGTCTCTCACACTCTCTCTCCCTGACACACTCCCGCCGCACTGCTGTCCTCAGCATCTCCGTGGGGCGGTGACTAATTGCCCCCGTAAATCACTGTGCAGGCCGCGCGATCCTCCGTTTATTTTTCCTGACAGTAATTTAGTGCTTGCTCTTTTACACACTTGTCATCGCGTGTTTTTCCTCACATTAGAGGCTGGTGGAAAAAGGACGGTAATTAACGGTGCAACGCACGCTCGCCACGGCTCTTTCATCATAGTGTGATAATTGTGCTCCTTGTCTGTCATAGTAACCTCTCAGTTTCCCCTGGAACTTCCTCGGTGCTATTTGTCAACCCTGAGAAATAGGAAGGCTTCCTGGGGCCTGGCTGCGATTCGGCTCGCCTTGCTGCCGGTTTTCCTATTTGTATCAAGGCCGGGTCATTTATATTTCACACAAAACTTGTCAGAAATATTAGCCTTATCCTGCACAGGAAGATAAAAGATATATGGTAAACACACCTGAGTGCTTGATAGCTGAAGAGTTCCACACCTTCCTACGCTTTTTTATTTCCTTCGTCTTTTATATTCCTGGAAAGGAGGGGAGGTCGCAGAGGAGTTGGCAGGGACAGCCTAATAAACAGTCCTTCCATTCATAGTGCTGAAATGCAAAAGCCAGGGCAGTGGGGATGCGCAGAACAGCTGAGACCATAGAAAAGCCATTCAACGAACTAATGTATTAACAGGAAAGCCCTGTTCACTCATCTCTTTAGAATTTACAGTGGAATAATGCAGTGTAGATGCTGTAGATAGAACATGTCATATTCTATTTTTATCAGCTGCGGGCAGGTGATTCACTGTCTACCTTGTTATCCTCTGCTGTTCCATGCTGCGGATGCACAGTATCCATCACCCATAACCTGCACCCCAGAGGTTAAGTCATCAATAACTTTGCTGCTGAAAATATTGCAGAGGACTTCGAGGTTTGCGTAAGGTCCTTTGACTGGCTGTCCACGTCCCACTCTGCGTCCCCCCGCCTCCCAACTTCTCCCGGGTTTTTTAATATCTTTATTCTCCTGTCACAGACAGGGGCTAATGGGATGTGTGGTCAAGATTTCAGGATCCATCACTGGCTTGCTGAAGAATTAGCATGGGCCCCATGCATCACCTGCCAGAGCTGTCAGGCCTGCTGTCTACCGCGCTTCATTATAGCGCTGGCACTGTGCTGCCTGTCTCCCCTCTGCGCTCACTTCTCCCCAGCCAGAAAGCACGGCGGGGGAGAAAAAAAAAAGGCCCATACCACGCCCCTCAATGTCAGCCCTGGTCACCAGCCACTAAATTAGGATACACTGTCGCGCTTTTAGAAATTAGGAAGAGGAGCGGACAGAGCTTCTGTCTCACAGAGACAAGTGATTCTCCCTCCCTCCTCTTATCCTTTCACTCCTCCTTCTCTATCTGACATAGCTTCTTTTCCTTTTTGTCAGGAGTAAAAAGTCTTTAAAAACTATTAGGGTAATTAAGCAGCATTTGGCCCCTGTCGCACTGAAGGAACCATTTGATTACTCATGTCCCTCTGGTTGGGAGTAGAGGGTACTGCTCTCATTTTTTGGTGGCTAACCCCCTTGTGCCTCATTCAGAGGCTGGACACAGAAAACCCCCTCGAGAGCCATTCTTTATGTCTCCTCTGCAGCACAGATTAGACCGGCAGTGCTAAGAAGGTCACGGTGAAAATGAAGAGAGCAAAGCAGGACTACAGCTGGGGACCCTGCCCCGGTCCTTTCCCCTCTCCCTCTCTTATTAGCAAATCAAAGCTGCCTCCAGAAAGATTCACACTCCTCACCTGATTTTGTCCTTTTCCGCTAATCACATAGCCACTTTGCCTTGACTGACAGTTTTCTTTATAATTGGCCCATGATCTGGCAAGGATCTAATAACCAGAAAATCCCCTCTGAGGGTCCGCCGGGCTCGGGCGACCTGTCTACACACTCTCTCACACACACACACACACACACGCTGCCTCCACCATCCCCCTAACACCATCTGCAAAGGGCCGTTGCCATGCCACACTGTTTGTGCACAACAGCGGCGAGCTAATCTTAACGTTCAATAATGGTGTGAATATTCAATGAGCTGCCCAGGCAGAGGATCCACAGTAGCACACTCTAATTACTGTTCATTTGCCAGAGTATCAAAGCCTAATTACTGTTCATTTTAATGCTCGAGAGAAAAGGGAGGAGAGTCAAGGCGGGGTTAGAGGAAGATGCCCTCCAGAGATCAGTCAGTCAGTCTTTATCCGTCTCCTTCGCCGTCTCTCTGCTCAGTTCATTGTCTTTGTGCGTGCCGGTGCCCGTGTCTGTGTACATCCTGCGTGTATCCCTGCGCTTGTGTGTTTTATTGTGCGAGCAAACATTCGGAATTTCTTCAAACAAACACGTTAATCAATCACAGAGACAGCTTAGAGGAGAGAGAAAAAAAGAAGACATGAGAGCACGAGACGAAGGCAAGAGACAGGGTCCATAATCCTGAGCTTATTGTTTTTTTTCCCTTTTTTATCTGTTTAATGTGTTTTGGGTAAATATCAGACAAGGGAAGGGAGGGGACTGCCGTCATATTGTCTTTGCCTTCACTAGAAGAAAGCTCCTGTTTTTTCTCTTCTTCTTCCCTCTCACCTAATCCTGACAGAAGCCACCACAATCACTATCTGCCACCCATTTGACAGTTTCTGTCACCAATTAGCTACTAAATCAGCATCTCCCCAAACAAGAAAACGAGGCAATTTATATGTCTTATAAATTATTATTTAGCGCTTGTCTAAGTGGGTTTTCTTCCCTTCACATTCACACTCTTATTCCTTCACATTAGAAAACAGACGACTGCGATGTAGTTGGCGGCTCACTGGTCCTCTCAGATCTCCGGGCTCCCCGTGATGGCGCAGGAGGCCCCTATGGGCGGGGAAATAAACCCTGTCTTTCCCTATCAGGAAGTTTGTCTTGTAAATGTTCTCCCCTCTTGCTCCACAAAATGTACAAGGCATCGACAACCCCTTTAATGAGGCACACCAAGCTGTTGGACGGCTTTCCCCATGATAGGATGTTAAATGAAAAGCTGCGTGCAACATGCGCCGTTTGTTATCATTCAATCTGCTTGGGACCGCAAACTGGTCATTATCCAGCCATTATTTTCCTTGATTTACAATCGCGGGTGGAGGAGGCGATTGCTGGGGCTTGTTCTCCCCTCAGTGGGACGGATTGGAACCAGCTTGAAAATTAGCATTTACATGATCCGGCTGAGCAGTTTATTAGATCTGGATATTTATTTTCCACTCAAAGCGATGTTTGATTACACTTTAATAAAGAACAGGAAAGGCACTGAGCTGGCAGGGACTAACTGATCCTGCCCAGTGGTTTCTTTGGGATTGTGTGTAATGAAATGAGGGACAAAAGATAAAGAAGCTTAGGTAGTTTATAACAGAGACACAGATGAAGATGATAAGTAGGACAACAACAAGGGGATGCAGGGGGAAGACCCTGCAAAAGTCCTATCCATTCCCTCAACACGGCTAAAGTGTTATTGTGCGAGAAAAGGCAATCATAAAGGATAACAAAGAGATTCAAACCAACATTCAGATCAGACAAAGATACCGACAGGTTTAACCTGCTGTTAGAAAGAAACATTCACCCTATAAAATATGTCGTGATCCACAACAACAGCAACAAACAACACTGCAGAGGTGTCTCTGTGCAGCACCAAAGTGTAACTGCACAGTCAAATAAAACAGAAGGCTACATAAAGACCAAATGAAGACTTGAAAGGGATTTCACATGAACAGTTTAATACTGTTGAGATTTACAAACAGTGACGGCTCGGTAATGTATTATAATGAAATACGACTAATTGCACGAGTAGAAAAAGAGCATAATGTGCTCGAAGGCATCAACTAAAGATTATTTTCATTATCGGTTAATCTACCTTGTATGCTCACAAAAAAGATGAATCAACGGTTTGAAAAAGAGTCATAAATAGTAAATAATGGCCATCACAATAACATAATGTGATATTATTAAAACCTAAAGACATTCAGTTTATTATCATGTGAGACAAAGAAGCTGACTATCTTTACAATTCAGAAGCAGCAGCCAGAAAGTATTTGACCTAAACAACAACCTATGAACGATGACTCAATTATCAAACAGTGGATGTTTTCAGTTGATAGACTGATCACTTCATTGAGAAATGTTTTCAGTTATTATGTGCTCTAGGCTTGGCCAATATGATGATGTACATGTACTACGTGAGATGAAAGACATTTCTCAGCTATGAGGAGAGTTTTCTGATCTGTTTCACAAATGTTTAAAAGCGGTTTACAGGATTTTTGCAGCATATTCAAGTATATTGAGATGTATTTAGAGATCCCTCCAGACATATTCTAAGGCTCGTAGAAGGATCTGCTTTGAATAGTCATTTGTGTTGTTGGGTAACAAAAACCTTGATACAATGACTTCCTTCTTCCTCACTGGAACATTCAAAAACACAAATGTGCAAAATATTATTAATTTCACTGGCGGCTTCAAGTTTCCACATCACACTTGGTAAGATTGACTTCATAATGCTGCCGGCACAGTCTGTCTGTCAAACTGAGATTGAAGGTGAGCACAGAGAAACTTCTCAGCAGATGAATGTGTTATCAGCCTTCTCGTATCAAACTCTGCACATACTTCATTATACAAGTAACTAAGTACATTTACTCAAGTACTCTATGTACTTTACTTGAGAATTTACTCTACTGCATTTCACTGCATTACTTTGCAGATGTAGATGAATAATAACAAATATAATTAACTATTAAATGGTGATGTATTAAATTAGTGTCATTAGGTTGATCCCTTTGTGAAGGTAACAAGCTACCCTGCAGTACATATCTTTTTTTAAGCCACATTTACTAGCTGCAACATTAAAGTAATGTATATTTCAATACATCAATAATTATAATTCAATAATAAAATATATATAGGACTCTAGGTACTTTAAGTATATTTTGATGCAAATACTTTCACTTAAGTACAATTTTGAATTCAGGACTTTTACTTTTAACATAGTATCTAGACTGTTGTATTTCTACTAAGTAAAATATCTCAATACTTCTTCCAACACTGATTATACAATATATTGAAATATAAAATGACATACAGTATACAGTGATATTCTTTCCCCCACATCATCCACCTCTTATATGTTCACAATCCTAATGTTTGACAATATTCTGTCGCCCAACAAAACTCTTTTAAAAAGGTACGGTCGAGAGTTTGGCCAAAAAACTATAAAACGACTCAATGGCTCAAATGTTGTGACCGTGTCTTTTGGGCCAGCAGTAAAATCTTAAGGGTTATTGAATAACTATCGACACAAAAACAAATTCCGTCTCACCCGACAGGACATATGGGAATATAAAACAAATGAGCATGTCAGCCCAAGCAAAAATGGAAAATACTATGAGACTACACGCCGTAATTGCTTATGGACATTTGCTTTAAACCAAGTGATGTTACGCTTGACTTAATCAATAATTGCCTTGAGAAGCCATTCATAACCAAGTCACAGTTGATAAATAAGTCACAATAGTAGTGTATCTCTGGTGTAAAACAAAAGGTCATGATCCGCGATGGGGGGTGTGGGTGTGCTCCACGGACACACTGTAGCTCATTTCTGGACTTCAACATGATGCATGTGATCCAAACAATAGGTTTATTTATGCACCACAGACACCAGAGGCAGCGCACCTCACGGACACCCGACAAAAGGTTGATACCCAACACTTTCTGAAATCATAAACTTGAGTTATAACTTCACTACAGAAGGCTCACACACACACACACACACACACACACACACACACACACACACACACACACACGCACACACACACACACACACACACACACACACACACACACACACACACACACCTATCCCCACACACACATACTGTACATAATTCCTCTCTCCCGGTTCCTGTAACTACTGCTTGTTGTCCACCGAGCAGCACAGACACACACAGAGAACATGCAGAGGTGAGCCTTTGGCCTGGAGTGCCCCTCATTTAAGACGATCGACAAAATCAATAAAGTGAAGTATGTTTCCGCGCTCTTTTGGCTCTGTTCCCGCTCCTCAAGCATTCCCTCAAGAAACCTACTCCAGCTGAGTTCTGTTACTGCAGCTCTTCCCCCACGTGTATACATCCTCAACCACTCCGTCTTCCCCTCAGCAAATGATAACTCCACCAACACAAACTATATGGTGTTCTCTTGATGGTTAACGCAGTGGTGAAAACAAGAACAATATCAAAATGAACTGTAATGTGAAAAAGCTTCTGTTTCAGACTGAAATACTGTGCTATTACACATCCACTTGTACAATGGAAGTAGTTGATTATCATTCAGAAGTCAGACAACAGCTAACGGCAACACCTCAAGTATAGGAACAGAGAAAGGTTCATGTAGGCTAGAGCCTAAAGCTTTAACATTAGCTATTGATGGGAAATTGAGGTATGACTGATCAGTAAAAGCACCTAAAGGATGATGCATTATAAAGAAACTTTACTATCCATTGTTTCCAAAACATCATCACAATGCTAACATGCTGATGTTTACCAGGTTCACCATACTACCATGCTAACATTTGTAAAATAGCACTGAGGCTGATGAAATGTCCATAGTTATGCATGTATTTGGGTCTTAGCCAAAGAATTGGACAAACTGATATTTTGACCTAATAATAACTCCAGATGAAAAGTCCGAGGATCACAAAGGTTATTACAATGTATCCTGCAGAAAGTCAGACCTCATGGTGGAGCACAAGTCCGCAGAGCAGAGTCATTATGGACGTATCCTCTGGGAACAATGAATGCACACATTTGACTGGATAACTGAAAGCTTTGACCTGCTGGTGGCACTACAGGAAGAGTCAGCAGCTCACCGAGATCATCCTCCCGGGACTATGAATGTATGTTCTAAATTAAATAACAATCCCTTCAAAAGTTGATGACATAAAAAGGAAACTATATCCCAACTCACTGTCGGATTAGTAAGTGAATTTCCTATTTCCTGTGTACCTCTCTCTGCTATAAACTAAAACGCCATAAAGATCTTTTAATACAGATGATGTTTCACTACAAAGCTCTCCTCATGCACCCTGAAGAAAGCTTTGTGCTGAACCCTCAACAGTTTCAATAAATATCACATAAGAGAAAAAAGGTGGCACTTTTCCTCTTTTTTTTTATTCCCAGTATGCCCAATTAGGTGGCACCTTGCTGGGTGTGCAATCTCACCATTGGTTACTGTATATAAGGGAGGGGGACTGAATACATTTTGGGATTTGAAGTCTTTGATTGACACAGAGACATCCCCGGGCTGTGTACCCATCAACATAAAAGTAAATAAACAGTCAACTATACAGATACTAAAAACAGATGTTCTGATTTCATACATTTTTTTGTCCTAGTAGTCATTCATCAGGATCTGGCTTTGTTTTTCTATTACTGTATAATCATTATAGACATACCTGGTTAGCAGGCCATGGTGTGGAGTGACATCTTTCATGAATGGTTTCCACTGTCCAGCACAACTTGCCAGATAAATAATCTATGCTGGTGTTTGCTACTTTTACATTCCAGAAATAGTTTCATATTTTGGGAAATTCACTTTCTTGCCAATAATTAGATGACAAGATTGATATACCGTTCATATCTATACGCTAAATCTGAAGTTAGTTTATCTTCTCTGAGACTGAAAAGAGGGGAAACAGAGAGGCTGTACTGTCTGCCAGCAGCTCTAAAGTTCACTATTTGACACATTAGATCTTGTTTTTTTATTTTTTTAAATACACATTGTGGTCTTATTATAAAACAGCTAGATGTTTGTCCACGCTTCCAGACTTTAAGCTAGGTTAACCGGCTGCTAGCTGTAGCTTCATACTGTATTTGCCATACAGAGGTTGGTATTAAGTGAAATAAACATATTTCCCAATATGTCAAACTATTCCTCGAAGCACCTGATCATATAAAGTCGAAGCAAATCAGCACATTCCATCAGAAACAAGAATTACAATGTGTTAGGTGCTGCTCTGTGCAACTGCAGGCTCTCTATTGTTTCTTGACAAAACTGATCTGCAGGGAAATTTCATTCACCAAATTATTCCTGTGGTTTTGGCTGCAGAAACATTTGACTTCTCTTCTCTCTTCTCTATGTGTATAAAACGGGACTTGGAAATACCTTTTGTCTAATAAGTACTCTTTGAGGTGTGAGAGATGAGGGGGGAAACAAAGCGAGTCTGTAAGGTCAAATCTTTGGGTTCATAGACCCCGAGGAGGTAAATTGATTGTTGAGTGTTAGGGGAGGGGTGTGAGGTAAGCATTTAACTGCTGACAGACAAACTCTGGCCCTGCAGGGGAGAGAAGGCAGCACATTGCTTGACATCATTTCCACAGGCCTGTGTTCCACAATCCTCTCCTGTTCAATGGGGCAAGACCTGTGCTTTTGTTACAATTAACCTATTAGGAGAAGCCTTTCATTCACAGGTGATTCCACACTCCCTTGCGTGCCTCAATAACACTATTTTGATCTGAGGGACTACGGCCTACAGACATTTGCTGGATAAATTCTGTTGAAAAGTGGAAGATGTTTCATCAAAAGCGGTCAGCACTACCGTGGTTCTATCAAAGCTTAACCACATTTTTGTTGAAATAAACAATATTACCCACACTTTGTATGCCTTGTTGTTTGAAATAAATGTGTTGTTTCTGCGGTGTATATAGTATATGGCCTGCAATAAAAACAAATGACTCTTACCCTCGGTGAAAAACATAAAAGTATTTAAAAATTGACCCCAAGGGTCTGCTTTGTCCGTGGCTGGAGGCATTATTATACCCTGGTTGTCACAAAGTACCCCCTCAGGTCATTACTCCCGGGCAGCCATGGACCCTTTGGCAGACAGAAGCTGAGCTCCATTATCTGGTACGCAGAGAGGGGCTGAACGTAGCAAAGAGGAGAGGGGAAAGAGGGGGACGGACTGGCCGTGGATCTGAGGAAACGGAGATGTAGCGGGAGCGTTCTGATGTGATATTTTCTGGGGCCTCGCCCAGACCTGGAAGCCACCCATTTGGGACAGGTTCTAGTGGTGGCTGGCATGTGCTGGCAGAGAAATACTTAACCCAATCAGGAACATAATTGCATATTTTTTCATCTGCTTTTCATTTGATGCATATATTCTCTTTAGTTAAACTGTTTCCTTCTTGCCAGTTCCAGCCCATTGGAGTGCAGATGAGAGTGCTTTTCAAATCAAAAGCCTGTTGTAAAATGCATCAGGCCAAACAAAGAAATATGTGTCAAGTCACACAGCCATCACAATGCTCACTGCATAATGTATATTAAACCAATACATAAAGTCTTTAAAATCAAAAGGATACCGAGCGCTGTCCGTACAGTCGGTACATTATTGTGTTGGTGTCATACTCCAGCACACTAGATTTTAAACAAAACAATGACTATAGAGTGGGTTTGAAGGTGTGCATGCTCATATTGGGTGAGTCTGATGCCAATACTAAAATATGATTACTTAGCCCTTCTGTACTTCTGAAGGTGGGGTACTATGTATAAACAAGACTCACAAACGAGTCTACTTGTGTAAGGGACTGTACTGAGCTAAATGCTAATGTCTGCATGCTAACATTATGACAGTGATGATAACATACTGATGTGTAGCAGGTAATATTTACCATGTTCATTATCTTAGTTTAGCATGTTAGCATGCTAACATTTGGTAACTAGTAGGGATGTAAGAAAATATTGATATACGAGATTTTATTTGATAATTCCTTTGCTCATTTTTTTGTTTGGCAGGTATTTAGTCATAAACCAAAGTTTTGGACAAATACAATTTGTGACCTGGTGGCGCTAGATGAAAGACATAGGGTCAGCAAAGCCTTTAGGATTCATCCTCTGGGGGGTATGAATGTCTGTATAAACTTGCATACATGCAGACGTTGAAGAGATAAAGTGGTTCAGACAAATTAAGAGAAAACGTGTCACTCTAAATACTGACAGACTGGACTGTATCTATTTCTACCCAACGACAACTCCTCAGAATGCTTCCTCTAATCCGTTTCCTGTCAAAACCTCCACTGGTTCAGGACATGACTGTGCAGCACGCAGTTTACCATGTGGGTGTGCTTTATAATCTAATGGGTTCTCCCTTGACCCTTCCACAAAAGTTTTTAAAAAATCCCGCTGACAGACAGACAAACCAAACCAAAAGCATAACCTCCACATGCTGAGCAGAACCAAAGTGAAAAGTGATTGAGTGATAGCATTCTAGAAGGAAAAAAACTATTTTCTGTTTAATGCACTTATACGTTGAACATAAAGCCAGTTCTTGAAATAATTGCTAAGATTTGTATTACTATAATAATATGTAAAGCCAATAATGTGGATCCAATTTGGTACAGTATGAGCTGTTATGGAATTTATGCAAATGTTTCTGCATAAACTCTGAGAAATCTCATCTGAGGAAATGTAGAACACTGTTGGTTTTTTGTGTAATTACTCATTCATTACATGTTTGGTTTGAAGACAGGAGAGCCGTCATGTACTGTGCTCTCACTGAATTTCTTCCAGGGCATCACATGTGCACGTCACAGCATCAATCAAACATGGCAGCTATTTACACTCACTGGGTGAGATGAAAGGTTCTGGCTCCATCACTCGGGCCCCGATCACCTAAGAGAATGGGAAAGACAGACAAAGCAGGAAGAAGGCCTGTACATTTTTATATTCTGGGCTGTCTCGGATGCTTTACTATGGCAGGCACAGCGACGTGCACTCTCACACACACACACACACACACACACACACACACACACACACACACACACACACACACACACACACACACACACACACACACACACACTTTTACTAATATTGCAGCGCGGGCCTTTGATGTTCAAGGTGCTGTATCTGTTGTGCATGTCTGTCCTCTCAAATCATCCCCAGCACTGGGAGTAAAACATGGAAACAAAGGCAAACAACATATTCTAAAAGTGTCAAACGACACATCTGCTGTTTCATGTTAGCTGGATTATGGTGACATGCAAGCAGCTTCAGTCAGTTGAGATGCAGGACAGGCTAATTGATTGGCTGCTGCAGAAGGCGAGAGGTTAGAGAGGCAGGGAGTATCCATCTCTGTCAGCTGTCCTCCAGCGAAACTAACTCTAATTAGGCTGTGGATAAATAGTTAACGGCTTCAAATGTATAAGCATAAAGAAGGATAAAGACTCTAACCTGGCAAAAACTCAACCAACAACAAATCTGATGAATCATTCAAGTCATTCATCAACGGCTTCTTAAAGGTCAGAATTTTCACTGTTTTCTATAAATGTACATTTAATACCTTTGGATGTAAATTTTATTAAAAATACTGACAATTGTCATGGCATAGTGATAGTCTAATAGGACTATGCCATGACAATAAAAGGCATTTTTATTGTTTAAAAATAGATGGTTTTCTTGGTATTGTGTGTCTACATGTATCATTATCCAAAGAGCAACTCAAATAAACTATTTGTGTCCAGGAAGAGCTCTTATTAAAACATGTTTTGCATTTCAAGGTGTCAAATTAGGTTCTTGCAGCTTGGAATGGCCTTTCTTTTCTTTTTTTGTACATGTTGTAGACGAATCAAAAGAGTAATCAATAGATTAAACCAAAATAGAAATAATCCTTAATATATGATTCTGATTTGTGGAATTGAAAACCTTCGACTCACACTAGACATTCAGCATAATACTACTCTCTACATCAAGACTACAGACCAGTTTACAATATTATTACCTCCGCCAAGGAGGTAATGATATTGTAAACAACAACAAGAACCATTGAGTAACAAGAAATTGCAGAGATATGTTTCAGTAGTGTCACCATTACATAGCTTATACACCAAGAAGCACTGAGAGGTTTATTTTACAACCGTAAACCTTTCTTACTCAGTCCATATCTCGGTCAAAAGTAAGGATGAGAATCAGTATCTTGAATAACGTTATCTTCATCAGACTCAAAGTCCAGTTTCTGTCGGACTATTCATGGCATGTCAAAACACCTGATTGTGATGTGATGGACTGTGGAATGTCAAGCAGGTTTCGAGTCTCTGGTTTGTGCCTTACAGAAATTAATGAAATGATAGCTTCCAAAAAAAAAAGCTACAAAGAAAAACATTAAGTAATCCAAATCAGTCCTGCACTGGGTCGGGTAGCAGTGGGTCGGGTAGCAGTGGGTCGGGTAGCACTGGGTCGGGTAGCACTGGGTCGGGTAGCACTGAGTCAGGTAGCAGTGGGTCGGGTAGCACTGGGTCGGGTAGCAGTGGGTCAGGTAGCAGTGGGTCGGATAGCAGTGGGTCGGTAGCAGTGGGTCGGGTAGCAGTGGGTCGGGTAGCAGTGGGTCAGGTAGCAGTGGGTCGGATAGCAGTGGGTCGGTAGCAGTGGGTCGGGTAGCACTGAGTCGGGTAGCAGTGGGTCGGGTAGCACTGGGTCGGGTAGCAGTGGGTCAGGTAGCAGTGGGTCGAATAGCAGTGGGTCGGATAGCAGTGGGTCGGTAGCAGTGGGTCGGGTAGCAGTGGGTCGGGTAGCACTGGGTCGGGTAGCAGTAGGTCGGGTAGCACTGGGTCGGGTAGCAGTGGGTCAGGTAGCAGTGGGTCGGGTAGCACTGGGTCGGGTAGCAGTGGGTCGGGTAGCAGTAGGGTCGGTTAGCAGTGGGTCGGGTAGCAGTGGGTCGGTTAGCAGTGGGTCGGGTAACAGTGGGTCGGGTAGCAGTGGGTCGGGTAGCACTGGGTCGGGTAGCAGTGGGTCGGGTAGCACTGGGTCGGGTAGCATTGGGTCGGGTAGCAGTGGGTCGGGTAGCACTGGGTCGGGTAGCAGTAGGTCGGGTAGCACTGGGTCGGGTAGCACTGGGTCGGGTAGCACTGGGTCGGGTAGCAGTGGGTCGGTTAGCAGTGGGTCGGGTAGCACTGGGTCGGGTAGCAGTGGGTCGGTTAGCAGTGGGTCGGGTAGCAGTGGGTCGGGTAGCAGTGGGTCGGGAAGCACTGAGTAAGGTAGCAGTGGGTCGGGTAGCAGTGGGTCGGGTAGCACTGGGTCGGGTAGCACTGGGTCGGGTAGCAGTGGGTCGGGTAGGCACTGGGTCGGGTAGCACTGGGTCGGGTAGCAGTGGGTCGGGTAGCAGTGGGTCGGGTTAGCAGTGGGTCGGGTAGCAGTGGGTCGGGTAGCAGTGGGTCGGTTAGCAGTGGGTCGGGTAGCACTGGGTCGGGTAGCAGTGGGTCGGGAAGCAGTGGGTCGGGTAGCAGTGGGTCGGGTAGCACTGGGTCGGGTAGCACTGGGTCGGGTAGCAGTGGGTCGGGTAGCAGTGGGTCGGGTAGCACTGGGTCGGGTAGGCAGTGGGTCGGGTGGTAGCACTGGGTCGGGTAGCATGGGTCGGGTAGCAGTGGGTCGGTTAGCAGTGGGTCGGGTAGCAGTGGGTCGGGTAGCAGTGGGTCGCGTTAAGCAGTGGGGTCGTTGGTGGTAGCAGTGGGTCGGGTGGTAGCAGTGGGTCGGTTAGCAGTGGGTCGGGTTAGCACTGGGTCGGGTAAGCAGTGGGCGGGTAGCACTGGGTCGGGTAGCAGTGGGTCGGGTGGTAGCAGTGGGTTCGGCGTAGCAGGTGGGTCGGTTATAGGCAGTGGGTCGGGTAGCAGTGGGTCGGGTAGCAGTGGGTCGGTAGCAGTGGGTCGGGTTGGTAGCCACTGGGTCGGGGTAGCAGTGGGTCGGGTGGGTAGCAGTGGGTCGGTTAGCAGTGGGTCGGGTTAGCAGTGGGTCGGTGTAGCACTGGGTTCGGGTGGTTAGCAGTGGGTTCGGGAAGCAGTGGCGTCGGGGTAGCAGGGGGTCGGGTAGCACTGGGTCGGTCGCACTGGGTCGGGTAGCAGTGGTCGGTGGGTGAGCAGTGGGTCAGAGGAAGCAGTGGGTCGGGTAAGCAACTGGGTCGGGGTAGCAGTGGGTCGGGTAGCACTGGGTCGGGGTAGCAGTGGGTCGGGTAGCAGTGGGTCGGGTAGCAGTGGGTCATGGAAGCAGTGGGTCGGGGTAGCACTGGGTCGGGTAGCAGTGGGTCGGGTAGCACTGGGTCGGGTAGCAGTGGGTGACACGCAAAAAAGTTTTGTAACGGCTGAAACATTTATTTAGAATAATTCATGGTCCTGGATAGAAATGATCTAAACAGTGCAGCGGGTGCGAACAGAAACATGTTGTTTTTCTTCTGCTAGCATCATAAATGAAAATGATAGTGCAGTACTTTTAACATCTAAATCAGCTAAAATGATCAAGCATAATCAGCCACTGGGTTTTTTTTTAAGTGAGTGACTGTGTAGCAGGTCCGGTCCTGAGTTGACTTGGAGATAAATGCCCGTCACAGGTCGCTTCTGGTACTGAGCTTTGTGGGTGTGGGTTTGTAAAACTTGACCCAGGGCTGAACTCTGATCCACAATACCAACACAGCTTTGGGAAATGGTCAGCGCAGTACAGTATACATGATTTGTCGCAAATGGGCTAAAACATGCAAAAATATCAGTGTGTTCCTTTAATGTTACGTTGACATTACCAGCGGCAGCACCGAGCACTGAACTTGTGATCGAGACATGAGTCCTCACATCTTTCAATGAACATGTTTAAAAGACTTTGTTAAAAGGAGGCTTCTCTGTCCGTTAGTGAGTCTAACATTTAGGAACAAATTCCTGTAACAAATTATATTAGGAAAATGAAGAATGACACGTCCACATTCTCTCTGCACTTCAGGTAGATAAAGGGCCCTGGCCAGTATTTTAGAAACTAAAATGTGCTGAAAAAATGAAGCATGCACCAGCCTGCATGCATGGATACTCTAATGCTTTAAACACAATTACAAATAGATGCCTGTGGTTCTGAAACATGACCAATGACTCCATCAGTGCTTGTCATTCACATGAGATTGAGGTGATCATTGACTCCCATCTAAGGGACAGCTGTGACTTTCAGCTCCACTGGTAACTGCTTAGTTCTGTGTGAAAACAACATAAAGGCATCCGTCTCGCACCGTGTGCCAACACTGGCTTCAGAAATGATAATGAAATGTCTATGAAAGGCGTGGAGGAAAACAACTCTGTCGGTTTTATAAATCACTTCAGAAAAATGATAATAGATGCTGAAATAAATTTGACAATTATTGGCTGAGGGGAAACTTCTCAAATAAACAGGTTTATGGTAAGTCATATCACTTGGCAGTTGATCATCATGATCACGCCAGGATTGTCCCAGAAGGTGGCATATTTATTAGTATGCAACAGATGGGGAGCATGCGTTTTTCCTTGCTATGGCTTGTGAAATTGGTCTTTTGGTAGCAGTATAAATATGATGAACTGTAGCCTATAACAGGCACTGGATTCCACACAAGGACAAAATGTCCAAATGAGCAGCAAAAGTCATGTTGTGTCTGCTTTACAACAGTGCCATCAATGATTGATCTACACCCCGCTGAGCCACTACAGGAAACAAAGTACAGAGCCTATAATTTAGTTGGAAAACAATGCATGAGACCGTCGCCTCGTGCATCCATTTCGGCACAAGCATTCCCTGGTGCAGATAGATCATTAAACTACCAGGCGCTTTGCAATATGGTGTAGTCAATGTCACTGAAAAGATGGGACAATAAAGTGAGGTAGGGGGTTGCAACAGCAGGGAGAGAGCATGGAGATGTATTAATGTCACATAGGCTTTAAGGCCTGCCTCCTTAAGCCCTGCAAAGAGTCACCAAAGCCAATTTCCATTATCATATTGATTGAAATAGTTCATCATAGTGTAATTTTAGGTTTATCGCCACCCGGTTGGGAATAAGACCAAAGCATTATCCAACAAAAGCTATTGTTCCAGGGGACGTTTCGCTGTTCCAGTTCATTGATGGAGTTGATTAAGTTTAAATGAAGCAGACACTGGATAAAAGTGAGGGTATTGACCAGCGAGCGGTGTGCCGCGCTTGAAAAAGCCTGATACACGCGGAAAAGCAAGATTTGCTAAATGCTCTAATCTTCAATCAAATCTAACATCAATACGGACAAAGTTTGGTAATGAGAGATTCAATGAAGCATGCAGCAGAGAGAATTAATCCCCCTCGCCTAAACTGAGTTCAACTTTGAAGCTTGCTCCTCAGGATAGATAGTTATCTAAATGCTAAATAAGAAACGTATTGTACTTTTCACAGCATACTAATCATTTGTTCATTTTGTCTCCATTATTTGTTCGCTCACACATCCTGCTTGTTGATCTGGTGATTAGATCAACCTTGGATAGTGGAGGAGAATGGAATAATGAGGCTGCCGGGGAGATTTGATGCACAGCAGCACCACATGTTCCGGCCTGTGGGGACGCTGCTGCCGCCACCACGTCGTACTGTTACAGTGCACAGAGAGGGAAATTAGATAAAAAAAACTGAAGAGCATTTAAAGAGTAATACAAAGAAAACTACACACTAGTTCACAGGTTATGAGGAAATAATTCTGATTGTTCAGGGAGCTTCATTAGTCGTGCAAGTGAACTAATTTGTAATTTAGAGAAGCTCACATTCTTATTTCAGAAAATCGACAATTATGTGCTTGTTATTCTCTAATGTGTTAAATCTCATTCTCACAGACTACAGCATCGGTTCCCAACATTGTTGGCTAATGATCCATGTAAAAATACTTCAAATCATAACTTGTGTCGGATTTAATTTACCCACAAAAAGTTCAATTAATTAGTTAACAATTTTTTTAAACATATACTCCTTCCACCTTGATGGAAAATCCAAAATCCAGAATTAAAAAATTGTTTTAAGACTTTACTGTCAATTCAATGTCCACACACTTGTTTAAATTGCCTATTGGACCACGATTGGCTCAAACTAGTTGTGATGTCACAAATTCATCCTCGAGTTAAACTGAGACTTAAGGCAAGCACAGAGAACCTTCACCCCCTCAGCAGACGCATGTGAAAACAGAATCCATGTTAAACTGAGACCCCTTGTCACCACTTTCATATGTTTATGAGCTGTGAGCAGTTCAACTAAAGAGTGAGTTTGGCTTCTTAAAATGGTTGTAAGTACTTTAGGCCTGAAGAGTATTTTTGCATAAAATACACAGAAAATATATATTTTTGTAGTAGGAATATGTTTTTAAGCTTTTCCTAACCCGAACCAGCTTGTGACCCTTCAGATTTATCTTGTGACCTGTTGGTGGTCTCGACCCCTAGATTGGGAACCACACAAGCCGAACAGGAGACTGTGGACCAGACCAGGCCCTTGATAATGCCCAGTAAACGAGCCATGGCGACACCGTGTAAGGAAGTGTTGTGTATGAGAGAGTAGTGTGAAGGCTGTAGTGTTGCTTTACCTTCTGCTGACGTCTCCATGCAGTCTGAAGCTCCCGTCAACGTCCACGCAAGTAAATCCAGCAAAACGTCCAGTGCAGCCTCAATGATCTGCCAACAGCTCTCTCATAACTTCCTGACAGGCACTAACTTTGCAAACTATCACGGTATTCTCCGTTTAGTTCAGATCAATTAGCATAGCCCCAATAACCCGGCTGCCTGAAACCATGTTTTGTGTGTAACACCCCAAACCTGACCCGCTATTTACCTTTATTATCCTGGATCTACACGACGTCATGATTAAATGAAGTGTCACGTGACCGTTTAAAACTCCGTTTTAAAAAGGGCAACATTTCAAAAAGAAATAAACCTGAACATTTTTTATTCATGTGATTTTTTGCTTAGTTATTTATTTACTTAATTTAGTATAAACACGTTGTGTTTGTTTTTTATTTGCGCATCTGATCCATCGGGCCTATAAATAGATTAGCCTATGTAGAAAATGTAAATGTACATAGAAATAACCACCAATGGATGCTTGCACACATAATCCACACTATACATTATTTTCTTTCTTTTAAAATATATCCTATCTTCATGCAGGGTTCTGGGGCCTTAGGAGTCGCTCCAGCTGCAGTATGGAGGTGTGTTGCTTACAGTATAAAGTAAATATATAGGTGAGTCTGGGCGTGTTCAGACAGTGTGTCTGCTGTAGGCCTGCATGTTGTGGCAGTCCACAGTGGAGCAGCATGAAGGTGTAAGGTGAGTGAGTGAGTGCTGCTGCTGACATGCAGCCTGGTACCACATAACAGGTGACAACTCCCTACACTTGAAGTAAATGTTACACCTTGTAAAGTCTTTTCTTCTTTAGAGAGGCTTCCTGCTGGCTACGCCCAAATCCACTATGTGTCTCTGGAAATGAACACAGACTTTTTGCGGTTTAATTTCTATTTTAGAAATAAAAAACAATACATGTGTACCAAATCCGTCAATGTTTATCACACTATTATTTTATATTTGTGTCTATACCCTTGAAACGTCTAAATAAAGATTCTTAGTGCCACCCATCGGGTCTTTAGCGGACCAGAGTTGATATCAGTTTGTCTTAACTCCCACTATTTATTTCCACATGCCACCTCATTATTTGCATTTACTTTTTGCAGAGTGACTGTAAGTGTTGTCAACCGCGCTGAGTGGATTTTTCAACCCTTGGATTTTTTCATTGTTGAGATATGAGCTGTGGGACATGAAGCCTGAGCCGTGTGTTGTCAGAAACCCATCTAATCTGCATGTTTGTTTCTTAAACAGGGCATGTTCACTTATCCCCCCTTCTTTTTTTCTGCAAATCGACAGGAGATGCAACCCGGGAGAAGTGCAATAAAACAAACTCTTGCTCTCAAAGGTGCGCGCGGCTTTGTACCGGCGCGTTTTCCTGTTAGCTGCACATCCTCCGTCTTTTCATCTGTCAGTTATTCCCCCTCATGTTTTGTCATTTGCTCTGTATATTCATTTGTCGCCTGCTATTTTTTTTGTCTTCAATGCCTGAGTTACACCCGCGGTTGTAATTAAATTTCTCTCTCAAATGTGACAAAGGCAAGATTTTTTTTCGTTTTTGTTCTGAGATCTGTTTGATTACTGATGTGATGTTGAGACAATGTGTGCAGCTCCTGCAGACTGCCGCGTCCTGAGAGCAAAGGCGGAGATGTGAGCTTTCAGTAGCCACAGCAAGTTGATGAAAACGGGAAGCAATCGCCTGCAAAAAAGGGCCTTAAAGGAGGTCTGGAAGTCATCTTGAATGTTGCATCAAGGCGTCCTTCACCCTGCAAAAGAAAGTACATCTATCCGGGCTGCGGTGAGAGATCATTCCAGGAATATTGCATCAGTAATACCTAAACACATCACATAAACTAAGCTTGAAAAGGTGCAAAAAACAAATGCAAGAATTTGCATTGATTATACTGAATCCATGACTTTTATTTTGTCGAATTACCACCTTAATTTCCACCTATTATTTTATTTTGATTTCCATTTATATCATTATTATTGTTTGTTATCATTTTCAGTGTAGCCACTTTGTGCAGTTGATACGTTTCTCCTTCTCTGCTCTCAGAACGAAATGAGCAGCGCCCCCTAACGTCCGCTGGGCGACACTGCACCGTGGCATCAGCACACATAAAGCTCCTGGGCCCAGTGGTTAGTAAACACTTTTTAATCCCACAGAGCCGTTTCACACCCCTCTAAGTGATTACTGGAGACAATCACAACCGTAGATATTCATATTTTGTGTGAATGATTACGGGATTTAAAGCACATGTTCATTTTTTTGTGTAGCAGGGGGGGGTTTGGTACAAACACGTGACTGAATCAGTGTGGATGAAAGTCCATATTAAAGCGGTTTCAGCAGTCCGGGTGTAATATGATGGATCACTACAGACACTTAGGCCCAATAACAGACACGTTATGATTTTTTTTCTAGTCAATTTATTCTTTATACCCGAAATCCTGCCTGACTCGTCATTTCTGGCTCATATTCTACATTTCTCCCCTCATCCAAATCAAAAGCCTCTCTGTGCTCGTATACACGGCTTGTCAAGCCTCCAGTTTAGTGATGTAAAAAGAAAGAAAAAAAGGAGGTCAGCCTGAGCCCGGCGGGATGCAGGGCAGCTGCTCCCTGACCGGTTCCCCAGTCACACCTACTGCAGCTCCGTTTCTAAAGGCATTCGGTTGGCGAGTAATTAATAGGAAATAATGATGTTGCCGAAGGTGCGGCATCGCTACCCAGCACGTCAGGACTGGGCATAGTGTTGGCTGCATTATTAATCTGCTTACTGTAAATGACACATTGATACACGGCCTGTTTGTGTGTGTACAGTAAGTGATGGAGGTGATTTAATAGGCAAAGTGAAGGAAAATGATAACTTCTGACAATTATTTGTTGGGGGTGCATTTTGGCATCAAACACGCAAAAAGAAAAAAAATAATTCTGCCATGATGTAGCTATGAGCAAAATGTATCCTTTTATTATAATAATTTTCAATTCAGAACATACATTTCCATGCACCACCAGTGTCATTTTTACACACAATATTCCTCCGTCTTCCAGAAAAAAAACAACCTCTGACTCAGGTAATTATAATGTAATCGCGCCATAACGCACTTGTCTGCCCAATTAGCTGAAACAATTATTACAACTTTGACTTTAATTACGTCTCAATTTGAAGCCTCGCGCTGGTCTATAATTCAGTGATTAAAACCCTCTTTGCCCCAGTGCCTTTAGGGCAGCGCATGATTAGGACCTGTCAGCTGCTGCAGTGAACGGAGGCAGCCATGCGTGTTGTGCAACATGACCCGCTGTTGTTAAACCTTGTCAACATATTAACCTGAATTCCCCAGTCATTATGGGCTGAATTGCCTACATAAGAAAAAAAAAATCTAAACATATGTGTGTGTAATTGAAAGAAATAGTATTTTCTCAAGTCTATTAACAGGGAGCATGACGTCACATAATGTCCCAAGGCCTATAGTTCAGACAATAGAAGCCTTAATGAAAACCATTATGTGTAAGCTGCACAGCCATGCTGAAATACATCTGTTTATTAATTCTATACCTTTTTTATGGTGGAATAAAGATAGTCAGATAGGATTGTCATAAGTTTTACATAAAGAAATCATGAATCATGGGATCATTACATGTAGACAAACAAAAATAAAGAGGTTTGACAGGAGGAAAGATCATGTTTTGGGAGGGCCAAAAGGTTCATCTGAAGCACATTTGATCCTTGTCAAAATATATTGATTCATGTTCTTTCAAGAGACAGTTGATGTCTTCCTTAATTTCTGACTGGCCATCTGGACTGAGTGATGAGAGGAGACTCCTGTGTTCTCTGTAGGTTAAGACCTAATATGTTAGGGACCTTAATAAGTCAGTTAATATGAAATCTATGAAAATTATGAAACTATGAAACTGACCTTTTTCCATAAAATTTGAGATATGACACACAATCCGGTAACACTTTCTGTCTATAATGCATTATAAACATACTTATAATGCGTTATAATCTGTTTATAGCACTGTATAATTCTAAGCACTCATAATTATAATCCTTGATACAATAATCACAACTCATAATAAAGCATTTCATAATGACTTATAAGGTCAAGATTATAATACTTCATAGTTGCTGGTCACTCACTGACATTTTAGATTGAATTATATATTTTTCTTTACTTTACTTAAAGCAAATAATGAGCACTTGTATTAACTTATACATATATTAACATTATAATCTATTAAAACTATGAGAATTATAATAATTTCATTTTTTTTTAAGTCAGTGAGCATTTATTAAGTGTTATCTGACCTTATAAGTCATTACAACGTGCTTTATAAATGTGTTATAACTGTTGTTATAAAGCATTATGATAATGTTAATGCAATTATACAGTGCTATAAATAGATTACAATGCATTATGTGTATAATGCATTATAGACATGGGAGTCATACAAAGTTTCCCGATTTATCCTTTGTAAAAGATGATGAGCGATGTCAGTGTTTTATGTACCATCCAATGCGGATGCTTCACATATATTGCATACTGTAGGCAGGGGTTGCAGATCAAGAGTGGCCGAGCAGTGGATGCAGACTGGGCCTGAGGTTTTTTATGAATTTCCCCTCAGCCACAATCAGTGCAACCGACTTTCCTTTGGTGTATCCAGAGGTGAATAATTTATAGGAGGATAAAAGTGTTTTTGGTAGAGAGCTAGACAGTCAGACAGTAGAAGGAGGCTGCCTGGCTGGGAATCCCCCCCCCCCCCCCCCTACACACACTCATCTCAACCCTTCCACCCCGCCCCAACTGAGCTCTCCCCTTGCCGCGTGGTGGCCTTGCACAATACCTCCTCGGACGGCTGCTTGAAGTGCAAATCTGTGTTCCAACTTGTTCCCGGTGCCTGTCAGCATGTTTTCCTCTTGTCAGCAGCGATCGAGTGTGGATCTGTGTCACCCTTGTACTGCAGCTGTAACAGGATCATTGACAGGCCAGTGACACTGCCCAACCAGATAATGGAAACCTATTGATTTTTCTTCTTTTTTCACACAGGCAGTCTGTGGCACTTCTGTATAACTGGCAGAAGAACAGGTCATGATCAATGGCCCTGATCTCTGGATCACTGCTGCCACAGATGCTGAATGAGGAAAAACACAAGACCAGAGCTGACAAAAAAGTCCTATTAGTTAATGCCACCTTCACAGAATGCAGCATCATTACACCAGAAAAACTGTTAAAGGGATAGTTCACTTGTTTAGATGTACAATGTACTGCTGTGGACGGGGGCAGGAGCAAAACTTATCTTAGCCACCTAAAAACAAATCAGTATTATTTTACGCTATATTTAGAATATTTTCACCGTTTTACCTTGCTGTCAGACAGCCCTTTACAACGGGGAGCTGAAGTCGTTATCTATGCTCTATTATCAAGGCGACCAGACGGCATTGACAAAAACACTGGTCTGCCACTGCCTCAATCGGTTAGATTGTTTGTGTTATTGTGTAATTTCCGTGAATTAAAACTAACAAGTGACACAAAAGCACTTAAGCATTTAATGTGAGCCTTTATTTTAGGGATCTAAAATAAGTTTAGCTGCTGCCCCCGTCCACAAAAGTACATTGCTTATCTTCTGTGCTGCTACTCCTGTCTGTTTCACTAAACTGGGCTTGTGCAGACTATCATCTGCTGTAGGTACACTGACTATGGATAAGTACCTCATACAACCCCACTTAAAAACATCAGAATGATCCCTTTAATTATTCAAATTAAACAATTTAGAATCTAAACCATACTTCATGATCTGATAAAAGGACATACCAAAAACAAAGTAATTCAAGGTTTTCCATTGTTCTAATTTCCATTTGCTAAATCAATAGCAAGCGTTACAGTTCTGAATAAAATGCAGGTTTTCTGTGTTGTGCATACAGGGGTCTGCGTTTGCTGCTTTAATGGAGCAATCTCCAGAGAGGAGGCCCCCTTTGATACCCATGGCAATGATCAGCATGCATTGGCCTCCTACCATTGGACCCCCATGGCAGATGGCGAGTGTGGGACCTGCAACAACACATTTCTTTATGTTGGCCTTGTCCCTCTCTCTCCCTCTCTCTTCAGCCAATGGAATAATGAAAAGCCCAATTCTGGTCATGGCTAACTCAATCTCATTATAATCTCTCCTTTTTTATTCATTCGGCCCCTTGGGATGCTGTCTGCCAGCGATGTGGCTTTCAACCTCCAGAGAGAACATCTTTTGAAACAGCCAGGAGACCTAATGAAGTCACAGAATGGCACAATTATTTCCCAAAGAAGGAGCATTAATGTACTTCAAAATTCCCTCCGGAGAAGCATGATGACAATTGGTTTGTACAGCTTTGATCGCTGCTTTAAATACTGCCCAAGATAAACTGCAGGGTTAGCCCCCTTTGCCACTGGTAAGTAGAAAACCCAGGAGTGGCTATCAAGCACTGGATACATCAAATACTGCGCCTGTAACGCTAAAAACTGGAGTTTAAAATAGCACATAGCCCTAAAAGTACTTCCTGTTGGGAATAATGGAATCTGCATGTTTCACCCAGAAGAATTGCAACAAATAAAATAGGCCCTGCGTGTTGTAGGCATGGGAATAAACCATCATAAAAGGGTCAACTCCAGCTGATGGTAAAAGTTGCGTCTGTGCTCTGGAATGAAAGTAGGAACACTGTATCTTTATTAAAAACTTTTAAACCCAGTTTTCACAAAAAGCCAGTCACAACTGTAGACAGGAAAGTAGAGTAAGCAGCACGGGGACTATTAGATGACATGATAAACACTAGACAAACTTAAATTGTCATCAATAAAATCCCCCAGAAATTCATCTTGTTTTTATTTTGCAAAGATCTCTTGTATGTCGTTACTGCAGCGTACCTCCCACACATCAGGTTACTCAAATAATGCCACCAGTATTTACATTTTCTTTTCTTTTTTTCATGTTGATGTTGAAATGTAATGTTCTTCAGAGCAAACACAACACGTCTGTTCTTGTTGCCCAAATCATAAAATATCACTTCCTGTGCAGCTGAAATTCCCCCTCCTAAAAGTCATGCAAAAAAGATTAGTAAAACAATTAAGGCTAACATTAGCTGCTTTCAGATTATAAGAAATGACTTTCAGATTATAAGAAATGACTTTCAGATTATAAGAAATGACTTTCAGATTACAAGAAATGGCTTGACATCTGACTGCCTTGACGTTTGTGGCAATGGTTCCATTCTGCACAACATCTTTAGCTCAGACAGCTTTTTGTGTGAAAGGAACAAAGTCCTGGACCTCACTCCTTGAACACTTGCAATATACTGCAAACTTCACAACGCGTCAGAGAGCAATCCTGGTTATTTGATCAACAAACCTGAAGTCATGTCTAGTTTCTAAATGTAATGTTTTTAGCGTGTGCTTTATTGTATGTCATTGTATTCTGTTTAACTCACTGTTCTAATCTCCTAGTTTCATTAAAGCCCTACTCGAGGGTTGCAAACTAGCCTCTGCTATAAACATATGATACCTTCATCAGATAGCTGTTTTCAGTTTGTCTACGTATATTGCATCTGTCCATATCAAATAAAGCATAAATAAATAATTGAGATTTGGAGCAGCAATGGTTAAGTTATTAGTGTTTGAACTCTGGTCGAGTGATTATTGTTACATCCATGAGTGACTGAGTAGCACAATGAGCATTTATTCACATGGAAATATGAATTATTATTTTAATACAGATATAGCAGCATTGAACAGAATAACACGGTTAATACATTTGAATAAGTGTTTATATAATTGTAAATCTTTCTATGAAGAGCTGTGGGTCAACCCGTCATGGCCTCAGTGTGTTGTCCTTCCTATGTTTCTTGTTGGCTCTCCACATTGACAGTACAAAAATAAGCCTTTTGAATAAAAATCTGATGGTCAGAAATTCAGCGTGGTTGTAATTATTATTTCACTGTATTAATTCACCTGACCTTGAATAACAGAAGACATTTGACTCACCACTCACACAATATTTATATTCTAAATCTCAGACAGCGTCAAACCTTTTGTCCACTCCACCAAAACTGTAAATAATGTGAACTAGCAGAACTCGATGCTACCCTCCATACTGTACTGCATATCCTCTGGTAAAACGGTCCATTTTCTCATATCTACATCCAATTGTTAATATAACTTAACACAGCATCACTAATAAATGCTTTACTTTATCTGGCTGATTAACAATAATTCACATACTTCATTTATATTTAGTGACACTTTTGCATCATGCAAGTTTGTTAATGTCACTGATTTCTATACAAACATTTACAAAAACTGTATTAGAATCTGAGCAACACTAAGTCTAAAAACTATAAAGCCTGAGTAGGTACAAGTATATAACATTTGTTTTATAGAAATTTTAATAATTTAACAAATTGTATGTAAGGGAGCACTACATGTCTACAATTTTAAAAAGTTGATTTCAAGAAAATAGATAAATAAATACATGAAATTACATTAAGTCATTAAAGCTAAATATTTCTTTGATTAAGGTAACTCTTTTTTTTCTTACAGTCGTTGGCTTTTAATGCAATATGAAAAACTATCATGGGACAGGCATAACTGAAATAAACATGTACATTCATATTAATTCAATATAGATGCTAACATTTTCTTCTTTGCAGTACTGAACTTCAAACAAAAAGAAAGTATTTATCAAAATTGTGTGAGTTAAGCCTTTTGGCATGGACTCGCCCACATACAGTAGATGCCAGGAAGAGGGTCAACGAAGGACAAACTGTAGCTGTGTATGACAACATGTCATGCAAAAGACAAAGTGCTATCCTCCAGTGACAGACGCCGGGAAAAAAATCAATTCAACACATTTCAAAAATGATTTGTCATCTTTGCACCTTGCATAGCACGTTTCCCTGTCTGTGCTACCTGCAGAAATATGTACCAAGTTTACAAACTGAGATAAGTTTGGAGAACAGCTTATGGACATGCAAATGTTCAGTGGACTGTTACTCACACATTCTTACTTACGCGAGAACCAAAATTGACCCATTTCAGGTCAAACGAGGAAATACAGAGCTGCCACAATGAGAACAAATTATTCTAACAATATGTCGTTATAACTAAAGAGTATTCTCATCATAAAAAGATGTTATCGTCGCTATAATGAGAGCCGGATTTCAGAACTTACAGTGATGGTTGAAGGTTAATCAGAAGAACAATGACAGAACGAGCCGTCCCAACATCTTGTCACTTTGATGAAGAGAGATGCTCTCTGATGCAGGCAGAGAGGGGAAACACTACAAAGCACAACCTAATGACAGCCCTGTGTACACTGCTTAACAAGAGCACACGTTTATTTTATGTTGTCTCTTAAAGAAAGTGAGACATGAACTTAATTAAAATGCTCAGGCTCGTGTATTTTGCCAATATAGGAGTGGCAATGCTCCTTTTAACTTTTCTTATGTCAAAAAGTTTCTCATGAAGAGAAAAGTTTCTTTTTATAATGAGAAAGCTTTTGTTTATGACACAAAAAGTTACAAGAAATTGAGATATTTGGATATTTTCTTCATTTTATAATGAAAATGTTTTCTCATTATAACAAAATGCTTTATAACAAGGCACTTTTCTTCATCATGACACACATAGGAGAACAACGTTCTGCCAGACCACCTTCTATTGAAGAAATGACTCTTGCTCATACTGCCACTGTGTCTTCCGCGTACAACAGTCAATGGAGATACATCCTATAGGTTGTATTAGCTAAATGATAAGGCAAAGCATAGCAATACAATTTCTTATATGAAGTTTTTGCTAATACATACAGTATCATTATTACATACTATTAATTAGTCTGGATTCACTATTGTATATTCCTTTAAACAGTTGCAGGACTAATCTAAAACAATAAGTTGATCATACATATAAACAATGTGCAAATTCAGGCAACTGGAAGTTCTCTACGGGTAAAACTCTACTCGAGACCTGGCTGCTCACAAGACATGTGTACTCTGTGATGAAGACCCAAAACCTCGACCATCGCGGTCCCTGACTGGGGCACGCTGGTGTGCAGAAGGTGCCTCTGTAAATGCTTGATCCAATCCTCCTGGATTGACAGGGGACCCTGGAAGACGAGGTCACAGAATCTGCAGAAAAAGGACAAGCCACTCACTGTGTAGAGTTAATGCACAACTCATTCTTCCATACGACCTCTCCAGCAGTTACACATTCCATATGTAGATGGATGGCCAGGGGGGGGGGAGGGGTCAGGTATTTCAAGTTAAAATGTGTGTGTGTAGTAAGAGAAGAGTTGGCTAGTTTTGGAGCTTCTGTTAAACATGATGAGCTTGTGAACAAACAGAAACAAAGCTTCCTTGTTTACACTGTGAATGTGGGGAGCAGATCTACAATAGGGTTGACACAATAGCTGTGTCCTTCTCGGAAGCAGAAGACAGGGTAGCGTAGGGTTGTACTTCTCTAAGGTGAGGGCAGGGTTCCTTCAGGGCAACAGGAGGCAGTGCCGGAGGAGCCTGATCAAGTTTGTGGAAACATCCAGTTTAGAGAAGGTTCATCGACAGAGTAGCCTTAGTCTTGAGGTTGGACCCCACTGTAAGTTAGGCAACTGCCCAGGACGTCCTTCACTGCTCCCAGGAGGTCTCTGAGACACTAGTCAGGTAGTGGAAAACCATACAGGCCAAGGACTTCCATGGAGTAAACGGTTAACACTCTTTTTGACGGCAAATTGCAACCGGACAGAGCATTACCACCAACATCTGACTGCAAAATGTGTTGGGCCTTTATAGATACACTGTGACCTGTAAGTTGTAATGCACATGTGTAAATGATAAACTGAGGCATAATATTGTTGAAATTGCACCTCCTTTTCTTAAGAAATTTCAGGTCGTTCATAATGTTTAGTAAAAAAGATAGTTCATTAAATTTGAACATTTTCAGAATGTACTTTCTTGCACTAAAACAAAGGGAAACATTTGGAGTTGTTGTTATTTACAGGTTATTATGCTCTGATTTTACTGGCCCGGCCCACTTGAGATCAAATTTTGCTGGATGTGGCCCCTGAACTAAAATGAGTTTGACACCCCTGCCTTAGAGCGTGGAAGTAACTTTCTCTGAGCCACTTTAAATTAGGACTCTAGGGTATCAGGTTCAGTTTGCTCATAGATTCCAGGTCACCAATGATCTTAGTAGTAATTGATCCAGATATGAACGACAACTGGTCAGAGTTTTGACTGGTGTGCTGTCTTATATTTCCCCATCTTCATCATTTAGGGCCTACATATGAAATATGTAACTGAGTAGAGAGCGCTCTCACTTAACTCCTCACAGTGAGAACCATGGTTAACCTTCAAATGTATGTACCTGCAGGTGAGCGTGTATATCTCAGCATTCAAGGAGGGTAAAATCTTCTTTTTCAGCCCAGGCCTTGGCTTCTTCGGTTTAAAATCATAGCCTAAAAAGACAAAACACTGCACTGCTTAATCTGAGGGAATGTATTAAGTGATCACTGAGAAGAGGCATACAATAATTACCCCGAAGCCAAACTATTATTCAATACTGATATTTACTATTCTAGTCAACATCCATCGTAAGACGTACAGTATGTTAGAAGGACTAATTCATCTAATGTCTACCAACGCAGCATACATTACAAATATTCCTTTTATCCTTCATTTGGTTTCACAGATTGAGCCACTTGATTCTTGCTCTTAAACCACTTTGATCACAGAAGTTAAAATTTTGCATGTCGTAAAAAACGTACCTGGATCTTCAAAAATAGCAATCCTCTTCCTTTGTGCATAGGCTGGAAGATGACCAGGAAGCCTGGGGAAAGTGTCGTTACACTGAATACAAATCTTATTCGAGTCACATTCCTCTGAAAGATAGAACATTGAAAAACAAAATTAAAGTCAAAGAGAATAAGGCGATGGATCCAAATGTTTAGGTTGAAGTTATGATAATATGTTTAATACAGTTTGGCTGATTTATGTCTCAAATCATGCTTTAAGATCCTCAGAAGTTAGATGCTGTATCATTTAGGTAGAAAAGCATTGTGGGATAGTGTTGGAGTTCATGCATGCAGTAATTATATTATCAAGCAGAACTGTGACTCCCAGTGTGCTCTAAAGTCTTCTTCCACCTGCTTTCATTCTAAGCCTGTGATTTGCACTCTCCTGTTCGAAAGTGCTACTGTTAAAGTTTAACACAATTTGGTGTCTTCAGGGGGGCTGTTTTCACATACGCCACCTCATGAGTGTCACAGAGAATTCATAAACTCCACACACAGAAAATCACAGATGTGTTAGTCCTATGACAGTGAAAGTGTGGCGAAACATTTCCTGTTAACCATAATATTTGTTAATCCCAGAAGATCTTTCAAAATAAAAATAACTTGATTTTACTTTTTAAAGTGATTTTAGCTTTAAAAAAAAGAGGCTTAGAACAATTTCCTACCGATACAAAAATGTCTATAAATATTGCTAAAAAAATCGTTTTCACATTATACTACAAATTGTAATCTAAACCAGTTTTCAGGACAGGACACACAAAGAAAGCTTTGGGAGTACTTTACAGTTGATACTGTAACGCCATAACAACGGCAATCGCCATATGCTTCAGTTTAAAATAGAACTCAACAAAGAACAATTTAATTTGAAATCTTTATCTTTTATCCTTTCTTTCTCAGTACCCGACTAAAAGTTTGATTTGGACAGGCATTAAACACAATTGTGGAAACACAGATGATGGGCTTCCAACTAAACATCAAGAGGATCTCATGATTTTTTAATATGAACTTCAAAAGCGCTTTGGTGATATTCTACTGTATGTGGGTTTTTTCTCCACATATCAAATGATTGTGGGCTATTGTTTAACTGGCCCCCACCTGCAGTATATCTGTAAAGAGATACTGAAAATGTTTCATAAAATATTGATGAAAACCAGAGAGTACCTACACAATCAATAGAAGACTTCCCTGCAATCATACAATTACAAGAATGTTCCAATGTGTATAGTAATAACACGAGAATGATCCAACTGACGGGCATGTCTTGAAATGCTTCTTAGATCTTTTGAGTGGTTTTGCCCAATTTCTACTAATTAGGTAGAAAAATGCTGATAGTTTTCCACATTTCTAGGATAAATGTGCTACTGTACCACCTCATCCTGTAAAACATCTCCATGCAGACTTGAAACTCACCTAAGAGGCTTTGTAAGTAATGTAAGTTACTGTATGTACAGTACTATTACAGGGCAAAAACATGCAAAACCACCCTTATTTAAGAAACATCAAACAAGGAACTCAAGCCTTGTGCAAGAGACTCCGTACCATGAGCCCAGTTTGGTTCCACACGGGTCGTCTGTGTCTCCTCCATGTAATCTTTGGTCAAATCACAGAGCTCCCTGGTAGCATAGGCTTCCTGCTTGTGCCTCGCTGTGAGCTCCATACTTTCCTGTCTCATCTTGAGCAGTTCAACTAAAGTGCTTGAGGAGGCCTTAGGGCCTTTTTGTGCTTCAGCCTCGGCCTCCTGTTTTGGTACAAAGCTGTCTAATATGGGACGTGGACTCCTCATCTCATACTGGATGTTCACTGGGATACCCATGCGCATCAGGACCAGGCCACTGTTGCTGATTAACTTCTGAGAGACAAAGGATCGAGAGGGGAACTGGCTCTGGTTGAGCACCTGGAGGATGTTCTGATGCTCCTTTTTGTCCTGCAGCAGTTCATTTAGGATGCACAGCGGGGACTTGCTGGTGCTAGTAACACTTCTACCAATTCGTTTCAGGTGTCCCCTCACATGGTTGGAGAGGCCAGTCTTGGTATCAAACCACCCGCAGCACAGGGGACATGTGTGCGCTCCTTGGGTTTCTGGCTTAACAGCTGTAATATCAGATACAATTTGTCACAAACATTTTAATGAAACAACAAAATCACCAAGCTAATATTCATGATAGTTTGCTTAATAATGCACAAGCCTGCATGTTGTAGTGTCACACACCCTAGCAACAAATGTAACTTACAGAGAATTAGGACCTGAATCTGCAGCTCGGCTTGGCTTTATGGAGCTTTAGAGTGAGTTTCATTTCTTTGTGTAGCTGTTTGCTGTGTAGTTAAAAAGCGAGTGTACACTATGGTGTAGAGCCGGGTTCTATAAGGAGTTGGTGGAGCCCAAAAAGTGCTAAAAGGATGTGACTAATGGATGTGTAAAAAAAGACAAAGCAACAGTTTTTTAACAAGGCCGTCATATCAACTTAAAGGTATATGTCAGTGTTGTGTTCACAACAAGTGGCCCCAAATGTGCAGGTTTAAGCATCATACATTACAAAGATATTATAGAAGCACAAATATCATCACTGCTCACTTCAAACCTATAATACGATAATGCTGGACGAGTCTGCATTATGTTTATACAGACAGTGTATTTAGTATCTGTACATGGCAGAAGTGGCATGTTAAGGTTAGAGAAAGATTGTTGTTACAGTTAATAACAGGACCAAGAGTTTACTGCTTTGAGATAAATGCTAATGTCAGCATGTCAATATGCTCACAATGATGCTAACGCATTGATAAGCAGCTACGGTATAATGTTTACCATATAAGTTAAACATGTTAGCTTTCCAACATTTGCCAGCTGAGGCTCATCAGATGCCATTAGTTCTGAACCAAATGTCATGGCATCTAAACAAAAGTGGCAAGACATTTCACTTAAATCTCGTGTTGTGTTGAGTTGTTGGCGTTTCACTGATTACGACATTAGTTAAGCTAATAATTGTACCTTTTCTCATTTTCCTCGTGCCACAGGGGATCCTTCTGCGGATTCGTGGCTGATGGTCGTGCAACGCCACTTGCTCTGGCGAAACCATGTGCCGAGCGTTATAGCTCAAGCCAACTCGGTGAAGATGCCCTCGCACATGATTGGACAGGCCCACTCCGGACTGGAACATGGCAGGACAGTACGGACAGGACTTGTGTTCTACCCCCGGTGTGGGGAAAACATCAAAGCTGTCACTTGTAGACATACAAGGCGACTCTGGGGAGTCCTCACACACCGTAGTTTCAATAAACTCCTCTTTGATTACGAGTTGCTCTATGTCACTACAGTCTTCATCTCCATCATCTTCATCGTTGTGTACATGAGGGCTTTGGTCTTTGGCTGAACACCGCTGCCTCTTCCTGAAATACCTCCGAGCATACGGGTTCCTTACGTTCTGGCTTTCTAAGAAGCTGCCTGTAGCTTCACAGGTGTCATCACTGAAGTTAACGCTGCCCTCACAGCCTTTCTCTAACTCCTTATCTGCACACAGTTTCTTCAGCCTCTGGCAAAGCCTTGCCGATATATTACCATTCATTTTGTCAATAGCGCCATGCAAGGGTGTTGACATTTCTCTCATTGACAGAGAATTCTGGTTCGCTTGCGCTTGTAAACTCTCGCTTGCCGGGTTGTTCTTGCCACCCTGACTGAACATCTGGTCTAATTTAAGATTTCTGTCCAATAGTAGAATATCAGCGGTCACAGGACAGTTTGCCTGCTTTGAGCTGCCAAAAGCCTCGCAGTCATTGTTTTCAGACTCTTCTTCCACACAGGTGAGATCAGTTGCCACATCTACATTCTTCTGTAGGAGTAATTTCCCATGCCTGTCGACCCTCCACAAAGACGGTGACAGCATGTTTTTGGTGCAGCCGACATGGCACTTAAACTGAGCAGAATTTACAGTTATTTCATTGGACTTTTGAAAGTAAATGTCCCCATTTCTGTTGGAACAGTGAGGGAAATGGTCCGTTTCTCCAAGAGTCAACAGATTTGGATTAGACGTTGCAATTTTGGGCTGGTCGCCAACCTTTTTATAATTACCACAGTGGGATCGCAGGTGCTTCAGCTCAGAATGTCTTTCAATTACTTTGTCTCTACATGAGAAAAAGCCCATTTTACGCTGAAGCTGAACATGGTCCGCTTCCTCTGCATCATTAGTATGATTCACTTTCCTGTATTGAGGCTGGTGTGTGTCGAGGTGTGCGACATGTAAGTGTGCTTCAAGTGCCTGCTGCGTCAGTGTAATGTAGTTACACTCCTCACAGAAGTAGTAGTGCTTCAGATTATCATGCGTTGTGGCATGCTGGACAGAGATTTTAGGGCACTTACAACCAAATACACAGTGAGGGCACTGCTCTTTGGTGCCCCGGTGTTCCAATTCGGTGTTTTTGAGGCCTTTGATTTCCTCCATAAGTTTTTCGAGCCTGTCTTGGTGAATAATGATGTGCCTCATGAGGGAGTTGCTATCACAGAACAAACGCCCACACTCCCTGCATATAAAGGGCTGTGAGACATTCTCACTGTTCACCTGATTATGCTTGCCTAAATGATACATCATATGTCTATGGAAATGTCTTTTTTCCTTGAAATGAACATTGCATATTGTGCATGAAAAGAAAAGTGGCTCTTGTTCCACTTGTTCAGTCTTCAACTGTTCCACTTTTGAACTAAAATTGTCTTCGTCTTCAGGGTCATTTCCCTCATTACAGCCTTCCTGTGCTGTGCTATAAATATGGTGCTCAGAGTCTGAAGCTGTGTTCGTAGAAAGATCTTTGAGTGGCACGACGGAATATTTTATATCAGATTGGGTACCCGAAGAATCATCTTTGTTGGCAATGTCAACATTTCTAACATCATTGCTAGTGCAGAAGCAGAAACGTCTGTATGTGTGATTTAAGCTGTTGTTAACCTTTTCGAGAGAGTCTGACATGCTTTTTACATGTGTATTGTGCTTGCTGTCCCTTTGGTGCATCACTTCGGTCTCCAGCCTTCTGTCATTGTGCAAGTAGCACTCTCTCGCTGAATCCCATCTGATTACTTCAGCGTCGTCATAATCATCCGAGGAGCTTTCTGACCATTCTACGTCCCGTCGAGATCTTGTTTTCATTGTCTGTTTTGTCGAAGGTTGGCTAATGTGCATTTCCTCGGCGCTGTCTGCACCTGACAGTGTGGAATAGGCCAGTTTGGACTCCGTCTCCTCCGAGTGAGATGGTGGCGTGTTGACACCTGGCTGTGTGGCCAGTGTTTCTTCGACGGGCCCCGCTGTGTTCTTCCAAGCGTCTGATTGAAGCTCACTAGGTGGTGGTAACACCTCGGGGCTCGTGTCCTTCTCCGCTTGCCACACGGCATCCAGGACATTGTTGGATAAAACAGTGCCTTTGTTCAGGACACAGTGTACCTCTGAGGTGGGGTGTGAACCAGGTCCATTAACAAGTGCTCCTGAAGGCAATGAATTGCCTGCATGGGGAACAGCAGGGACACTGCTGTATACAAATGGATTCGGCTGGGTTCCATTTAAAGGGTTTTCGTGTTCATCTGAGGACAGACCTGCAGCATTGTTCTTCAGGGAGAATGTGTGACTCTGTAATGGCTCCTGAGTACGACCTGGCCTGTCAGACACGGACTCCACGTCTTTGTCCTCTTGTGCATTTGGCTTCAGATCAGACATAGTAGCAATACTTTCTGAAAAATGAAAGAAAATCATACAATTATTAAGTGTAATCTATATTTCTAATCATTTCAAGCAACTCAAGTGAAGCCAGCAAATGTCTTACAATAAAAAGAATAATAAACTTTATTTGTATGGCACCTTTATTACAAGAAATGCAGCACAAAGTGCTTTACAACAAGGGAGAACAGACACGGAAAGCACATAAACACAGGGATAGAATGCCAAGTCAATGGAAACAAAGATGGGAATAGAACACAGAGTGAATAACATAAGATGGAAAAAAAAAACGTACTGAATAATAATAATAATAATAATTTTAAAAAAACTAGTTAAATATATTAAAATCAGTACTCATATTTGCAGCATGCACATTTACATCAATAAACACTTCCGCAGCACCAATGGTCTACAAGCGTAATATTCATTTTATTAAAGTATTTAACCATCCAAAGACAATTGGAAGAAAGATATAATGCAGATGTAAATGAAACACTGTTGCACAACAGGTCAAATCTATTGTATTTTTGCTCATTCACACTTCACATAATTTGGTGATGTTAAAAAAAAGCCTTTTTCTCCATAAAATGAGAGTGATATTATTCCGTGCTGCATTATGATTTTCCAACACCCTCTTTCGCCACCTCTCTTCACAACAAACCCTGCTGTTAGCCCTGAATACCCTGGCGAGGATACTTAATTATGTGAGCGTACCTCTGGGACGCAACCTTCCTGCATCTCCACCTAAAGTTCTCAGTCTTCTGCTAAAATTTACCAATTTCCATGGGAACAAAGTACACCTCCGATGAGATCATATTGTGTCTTATCACTCTGTGATGGTGCCAACACAGATCCCAGCATGAGACTGTTGTTACTGCAATCCTGACAAATTGGCAGGCACACAATCTGTTTAAAACATAAACACGGACCAACACAAAGAAAAAAGCAGCCTTCGTGCATACACAAATCTCTATTTATTTTGGGCAAAACTTAAAATTGGTTTTGAGTTATTAAATAGGATCATAATCAGCCTTTAATTAAACATGTGACATCTTATAAACAGATCACACGATGCAGTCCAGAGCTGATTTAGTTGAAAACATATGCTCTGTGGATTTGACATCCAGCGCTGGTCGCGCTCTACAGGAAGATGTGTTGCTAACGAAGCGGTAAATTCAGTGTTAATGAGTAGCTTCACTGTTACCACCTCAGAGGTAAAAACCTTCCGATCTCCATATTCTCCCCATCTGTTGTGGTGTAAGAGGTTCGAAGGGAGAACAGACGCTCTCCATTTAAAACCAACTTCACTGTTACCCCCAAACGGCAGGGTGGCAAAACCATCAAAATATCTTGTGTAAGCCTCATTAGCAGCCAACTCACACAACTCGTGTGTGTGTGTGTGTGTGTGTATATGTATATATATATATATATATATATATATATATATATATATATATATATATATATATATATATATATATATATATATATATATATATATATATATATATATATATATATCTATATATATATATATATATATATATATATATATATATATATATATATCGAACAGGGGTTCAACAGAAATGTAATTGTATGAATGTATTTGCTTCTATTTACTTCATTTAGTCAATGTTAAAAGGCTGACTTTTCCTTGCCTGGAGATATTTACAGGGATTATGAGCTTTAATACAGTTAAGCTGTATGCACAGATCAATCTGCGATGAGCTTTTACTAACCCTGCCTGCTATTTTCCCCAAGACACTCGGCTCGTTTTCAGTTTGGTAAATGAGATTTAGGAGGCGCGTCATCATCATGGTGTTCTGTTAGACAATAGAAAACAAACCATTGCACCTCTCAGTCATGTATTGAGCAATCCTTTGACTATTTTACTTCTTTTTCTCTGTTTGCATATTGAATTTCTCACGATACTGTAAACTTCTGGAATAGTACAGTTTATTTGGTTCTTCTGTACTCTGATGTAACCTAATACAACAGGTTGCAAATAATGATATACTTGTGAAGCTTTGAGGTTAGAGTAAGAAGTGTTTCTTATAATCTGTCCCGGGTGGACAAAACATTAGAAACAATTGGGGTCGACGATATTGGAAAAACCTGACATTACGATATACTTTAATTTCCTGCGATACACATTGCAGAATGAAAAAATACAGGATTTTTCACAAGTACCCATTTTTTTGTCAACATCATTCTTTCTGTAGCCAAAATATGTCCATACAACCGAAGAACATACATGTCCGATTATCAAATCTTCCTTCCTTCCTTCTTTTCCTCTCATTTTCAGGTCGTGGTTGACGACTTGTAGGGCCTGCTTTGGTTGTTTTAATAAATTGATCAAGAATGTGAGTGATTGGTGGTCCGGTGTATGCAGAGCCTGCATTACCATCACAATCAACACCTCTGTAACATTCAACTGGACTCACTGTTCTATCAGACGGACTTCTCTTGTAGTCGGGTCATGAGAACCATGTGAGCTCTCCTTTTGTATCAAGCGGCAAAAAGGTTGTAGCATGACGTCATTGCCTTACTTGGCATTGCACGTCCTGCAATGTGACTATTGCGCACATCGATATATTGCACAGCCTAATATAGACTCACTGGCCATTATTAGGTACAACGGTACAATATCATGCAATGCAATCCAACAGGTCCGACATCCTCGGCCTGCTCAGCTCAGCGTCGCTTATAATGTTTAGTTTATCTGGGATTTATTATTAGGCTGTTGTATTGGATTCGATTGTACATGTGCACATAATAAACTGCAGGTTCATAACAATAAAACCTAATTTGTACAAACAGCAAAAATGAAAATCATTTCAAGTTACGGAGTTAAAAGTGATCTTGTGCAGCATGCTCCGATAGTTGGTGGGCTGGGAATCGTGCCATGTACTCACATCAGTACGGCTTTGAGTCTGGCTCACAACCTCAGCAAGTGTCAAGCCCTATTCTCTTTCATCTTCCACTCATTCTCTCATGTTCACAATCGCATTTCATGAAAATGCTATTCACTTCGCCTGGAAACATTCTCACCTGAATGAATTGTTTCATTACACTCGGAGTGTAAATAGTAATGTTACGCATGTTCAGTCAAATCTGCTTCCATCCCAATGAGTACAAAGGTTGAGCACTTTTGTATGACCCATCAGTGTAATGTTGTCATTATTTTCTCATCCACATTTCAAGAACAGTCTATGCTTAGTGGTGGAGTGTTTGTGGTAGTGTCCAAATGGCCTTTAAGGGGCATCACACCCTAAAAATTGCTCCAGATGTGTTTGGGGGGAAATGTAACTGCTACATAAATGTTACGTAACATGTCAAGATACAAGAGACTGTAAATATGCTGGACTATAGAAGAAGTTAATAAAAAATAGCTTGAGGTAATAATAATAATAATAATTCCAGATGAGGACAATGACAAATAGGATGCAGGACGAAGATGAGACTTCAGAGGACGAAGAAGCATCAGCTGAGGATGAGCAGAAGTAAAAAAGAAAAGACGCCGTCAACATGGGGTCACTAATAACATTAATAACTTGTGTCAAAAAATGTAAATAGGATAAATGGAACATCAAGACTGAGAACTAAAGAAATCTGCTGCGATGGGCAGTAGTGATGGGCAGTAGTGATGGGGGCTGATGGGCAGTAGTGATGGGCAGTAGTGATGGGGGCTGATGGGGGCTGATGGGCAGTAGTGATGGGCAGTAGTGATGGGGGCTGATGGGCAGTAGTGATGGGGGCTGATGGGCAGTAGTGATGGGGGCTGATGGGCAGTAGTGATGGGCAGTAGTGATGGGGGCTGATGGGCAGTAGTGATGGGCAGTAGTGATGTGCAGTAGTGATGGGCAGATGGGCAGTAGTGATGGGCAGTAGTGATGGGCTGATGGGCAGTAGTGATGGGCAGATGGGCAGTAGTGATGGGCAGTAGTGATGGGCTGTAGTGATGGGCTGATGGGCAGTAGTGATGGGCAGTAGTGATGGGCAGTAGTGATGGGGCTGATGGGCAGTAGTGATGGGCAGTAGTGATGGGCAGTAGTGATGGGGGCTGATGGGCAGTAGTGATGGGCAGTAGTGATGGGCAGTAGTGATGGGCAGTAGTGATGAGCAGTAGTGATGGGGGCTGATGGCAGTAGTGATGGGCAGTAGTGATGGGCAGTAGTGATGGGCAGTAGTGATGGGCAGTAGTGATGGGCAGTAGTGATGGGCAGATGGGCAGTAGTGATGGGCAGTAGTGATGGGCTGATGGGCAGTAGTGATGTGCAGTAGTGATGGGCAGATGGGCAGTAGTGATGGGCAGTAGTGATGGGCTGATGGGCAGTAGTGATGGGCTGATGGGCAGTAGTGATGGGCTGATGGGCAGTAGTGATGGGCTGATGGGCAGATGGGCAGTAGTGATGGGCTGATGGGCAGATGGGCAGTAGTGATGGGCTGATGGGCAGATGGGCAGTAGTGATGGGCTGATGGGCAGTAGTGATGGGCTGTAGTGATGGGCAGTAGTGATGGGCAGTAGTGATGGGCAGTAGTGATGGCAGTAGTGATGGGCAGATGGGCAGTAGTGATGGGCAGTAGTGATGGGCTGATGGGCAGTAGTGATGGGCTGATGGGCAGTAGTGATGGGCTGATGGGCAGTAGTGATGGGCTGATGGGCAGTATGGCTGATGGCAGTAGTGATGGGCTGATGGGCAGATGGGCAGTAGTGATGGGCTGATGGGCAGATGGCAGTAGTGATGGGCTGATGGGCAGTAGTGATGGGCTGATGGGCAGTAGTGATGGGCTGATGGGCAGTAGTGATGGGGCTGATGGGCAGATGGGCAGTAGTGATGGGCTGATGGGCAGATGGGCAGTAGTGATGGGCTGATGGGCAGTAGTGATGGGCCGTAGTGATGGGTAGTAGTGATGGGCCGTAGTGATGGGCAGTAGTGATGGGCAGTAGTGATGGGCAGTAGTGATGGGATGATGGGCAGTAGTGATGGGCTGATGGGTAGTAGTGATGTGCAGTAGTGATGTGCAGTAGTGATGGGCAGTAGTGATGGGCAGTAGTGATGGGCAGTAGTGATGGGCAGATGGGCAGTAGTGATGTGCAGTAGTGATGGGCAGATGGGCAGTAGTGATGGGCAGTAGTGATGGGCTGATGGGCAGTAGTGATGGGCTGATGGGCAGTAGTGATGTGCAGTAGTGATGGGCAGATGGGCAGTAGTGATGGGCAGTAGTGATGGGCTGATGGGCAGTAGTGATGGGCTGATGGGCAGTAGTGATGGGCTGATGGGCAGATGGGCAGTAGTGATGGGCTGATGGGCAGATGGGCAGTAGTGATGGGCTGATGGGCAGATGGGCAGTAGTGATGGGCTGATGGGCAGTAGTGATGGGCCGTAGTGATGGGCAGTAGTGATGGGCCGTAGTGATGGGCAGTAGTGATGGGCAGTAGTGATGGGCAGTAGTGATGGGCTGATGGGCAGTAGTGATGGGCTGATGGGCAGATGGGCAGTAGTGATGGGCTGATGGGCAGTAGTGATGGGCTGATGGGCAGTAGTGATGGGCTGATGGGCAGTAGTGATGGGCTGATAGGCAGTAGTGATGGGCTGATGGGCAGATGGCAGTAGTGATGGGCTGATGGGCAGTAGTGATGGGCAGGTAGTGATGGGCTGATGGGCAGTAGTGATGGGCTGATGGGCAGTAGTGATGGGCTGATGTGCAGTAGTGATGGGCAGTAGTGATGGGCAGTAGTGATGGGCAGTAGTGATGGGCAGTAGTGATGGGCAGTAGTGATGGGCTGATGGGCAGTAGTGATGGGCTGATGGGCAGTAGTGATGGGCAGTAGTGATGGGCAGTAGTGATGGGCAGTAGTGATGGGCAGTAGTGATGGGCTGATGCGCAGTAGTGATGGGCAGTAGTGATGGGCAGTAGTGATGGGCAGTAGTGATGGGCAGTAGTGATGGGCAGTAGTGATGGGCTGATGGGCTGATGGGCAGTAGTGATGGTAGTGCAGCTGTACTTCACGGATTACTTCCAAGATTACTTGAATAAATCCACACAGATGTGCTAGGGTGTGAAGTTTTTTTTTCATTTTGGTAATTTCACTGAATACATAGAAAAGGCTCAAGTATATAAAGTTTTAAATATACATTTTGTAGATTTCTTTGATATGTTAGGTTCTTTGGGGATACAGAACAGCAGAGAATACAGTAACAAAGTAATAAAGTATTACTTGCTTTTGTTTTTCAATATGATTGTAAATGCAATTTTTGGGGTTTTCAAAGACTGTTGGATGAACAAAACAACCATTAGCATATTACATCGATAGTAAAAATAATTGTTAGCTGCAACCCAAGACAAAGTCCTGCTGTACACTACAAATGCAAAAAATAAAGATATAACCAGTACAACGTTTCTTTTCCATGTTAGACAATTATTTAATGCAAACAACTGAACTTTCGGGTTTTTTGGGGACAACACAGATCGAGGAGGAAGCGTTTGGCGCTGTAGGCTTGTAAGGCTGTGAATGTCTAAGCAAATTCCTTCTTCCTGTTCAACTGAAGACCCGGGCTGGCAGCACAGTGGAGACGGCGCTAAAAACCAACTGGGACCAGTCAGCCAAACCATTTCAACTGCTGGAGCTGTCTGTATGGATCAACAGCCAACCTTATATTCCTCTGCCATCGTCTTTGCTGGAGAAATGTCTAAACAAGGGGAGCCACAGTCCCTCAAGTACTGCACTACACAACTTCCTCGGCTAATGGGATCTATTGATTTATTTGACACAATGTGAATTTATGAAGCTGCCTCTTAAGTGTGAGAGTATCAAAGTGTGGCTCAAAAACAAACAGACAGAGATTCTGTTTGACACCCCAGTAATCCCAAGGTGAGGATGTTCTCTCAGAGAAGGTGCCACAGTGAAAAAAAAACGCACAATGCTGAATTCTTAGCCCTTCAGTTCTACCATGAGTATCAAGAAAAGCAGGAAGAAATGAGCAATGCGCCACAAGCCAAATCTCATTTTCTTAATGTGACTAACTTTTTAGCAGAAGAATGCGAAACTAAAAAAACACAAGAGGAGATTCATGAAACACCCTAATTTTCCTAAATTACAACGAGAGAAAATAAAGAGAGTAGCTTCACACGATGTCTTTGTCTGGATTATGCACTCTTTTATCCCACTGAATTCTTGTCACCCAAAGGTCATTTCCATAATAATGGTCTCCATTCTCCCTAATGGGATTTTGGCTGTGATTATGTATGCCAGCGTCTTGTGCAGACACCATCAGCCCTGTCATCCTGAATTGCACAAATGTAATTACACAAAGCCTTTGATAACTAAACAATGTAATTTACTGCTTGGGTGAAAATATATACCGCGTTATACGACTCAAATCGTACACAAAAGGAAAATATATGAATACCATAGGTGGTATGTTGCAAAGAACATTGTGTTCTTTATAGTAAGAATATGAACTGTTAATACATGCTTTAACAACAAGAACATTGGGTGTCCATTCAAGCGATTTAAGAAACAAGTGCTACTGAAGTGGTAAATTAAAGAACAAAAACAAATGGAAATTGGCCCTCTTCTGTGATATGTCTATTGTATTTATGGAATACATTGTGATACGTGCTTTTAAATCAATTTAAGAATTAACGTTGGTGGCTAAGTTCACAAACAGCTGCGTTTAAAAGATTACAAATCTAGATGTTTACGACACGAGGCGGTGCTGCTCATGGAAACACTACCGACAGGGGCCGCCAAAATCAACACAAAATTAAAGTTCCTTGTAGTTGCTTTAACTATTAAAATGTTAAAAATTATAGATGAATAATGTGTGAGACAATCTGTTGTGCGTGGAACATATATGCAGATACAGAACAAACACTGGCACTTGCAGTTGAAACTAAAACAAAGAAAAGACAGAGTGAGACTTAATCTCGCAAACCAAAAAAACAATCCCGTCCTTTGTCCGAGGTCCAACACCGAGCAGAAAATATCTAGAAGAATCCCCCGAACCCGCCCACAACAAACGTATTCTTGCCCCCATCGTCCTAAAAAAAGGGGAATGAGTGAAATGGCTGTGGTGGTAGATTTACTGATGAAAAAAGGTGAAGCGAGAACATTCGGAGTGATAAAAGGGGACAGGGAGCGAGTGACAGTTGGGTTAAGACAGAAGTCATGTTCAATAGCAGGTAGAAACATCAAACGGCGAGTTCACAGGAAACCCATGCAACCTTGTCTTGAAGGAGGATTTTCTGTTGTGTGGAGTAGATTATATCTGTTCAAGCTGCTGACACGGCCTCATTTGCTGCCCGTAGTGTTGGAGGGGGATTAAACGATATAAACTTTAAAGCTTTAAACAATACCTTTCAAAATTAAATGGATTAAGGGAGGGATGTCTGATGGGGATTTCCCAAGGCTTTGTTAGTTTTAAACTCTACTCCTTTTAAAGAGGGGAAGAAGAAGAAGAAGAAGAAGAAGAAGAAGAAGAAGAAGAAGAAGAAGAAGAAGAAGAAGAAGAAGAAGAAGAAGAAGAAGAAGAAGAAGAAGAAGAAGAAGAAGAAGAAGAAGAAGAAGAAACAGTGGTTAGAAATTTCTCAGGCATGTGACCGTTTTAATGAGGCTGCTCTCACGTTGAGGAGGGCAGTGGGCACAGGAGGGCTGCCAAGCAGATGGCTCTCATAAACATCATATCTGCTCTGTTTAGATACATGACTTCTCATCTCCCAACACTGAGAGGAAAACAAACCCGACCATCACCACAAGCACTACCCACTTGCCCACTTTTGGCAAGCTGTGCCGGCTCGTCGAAATGGCACATTTCCATTTCTTGCATTTCTCCTTCATAACAATATGCATGAGCTGCACAATTGATATACATAACCTCTAATCTGTTATAAGTATGCAGAGGAGATGCAGCGATAGCGGTGCTGGGTATTTTGGTTTAGTGGCAGTTAGGATGTTGACTTTTATTAAATGTTATTATTACCATATAACTGAAAGTACACAAATACGAAGCAAGACAGAAGTTGTTGCTATGATTAGGCAGATGCTTCCCTCTCCAGTTGAGATGGGGGAAAATGAAACATATTTATATCAAACTTTGTTGCTGCCGCTTTGCTGTAGACATGTGACCATTCAGATGAAAGGGAGTCGGTGTCAAACTGCTCTCCAAATTGAGGACAGGCTCCACATTGCTGAGCAGACATCAGTGAGCTTGAATTCGGAGGCATGTCAAGTATCGCTGGTATTAGGATGAAATCTCTCATTTTCTTTCTTTAAAAACATAATATGAGTGCGCAACGGCAGAAATAGGGAGCAGGGGCCTCGCAGTCACTAATGACAACCAAAGTGAGCCCTCGGTA
This sequence comes from Cottoperca gobio, assembly GCF_900634415.1. Taxonomy (NCBI): domain Eukaryota; kingdom Metazoa; phylum Chordata; class Actinopteri; order Perciformes; family Bovichtidae; genus Cottoperca; species Cottoperca gobio. The sequence continues at coordinate 4,274,055 of NC_041358.1, read as the reverse complement.
GTCACCTTGAATTCTATTATTAGACTGGGACAAACAACTCTAAACAGCAACTGGATCAAGCGTGTCGTCAGCAGCCTCTGATCGCGTTTAGAGAGCAAGAAGTGGCTAAAATAAGCACCACATGGGGTCAAAGAGATCACATGAATAGCAGTAGTGAACAAAGAAGCAGCGAGCCTCTGACAAGAAAATGCCAAAAACTGCGGCTGTCAAAAAGTCATAAGGAATTCAGAGGCTAACAAAAGCCTATTTATCTAACTATCAGGAAAAGTGGACAGCTTGAGCGCAGGGGCCTTGACAGCAGTGGGATTCCCTTGTCATTTCCCAAGGTCCACACACACACACACACACACACACACACACACTCACGTACATATACACACAGACGCGTGTAAGACGATTATTCAGTGCTGCTTGTCAATTGTACCTTTTCAACCCGGATCAATGCGTCGTCTTGCACCAGGGGCCTGTATCAGCGCCAGTCATTAACATGCGAGTGCCACTCTATCAGCCCCAGATCCAAATAAATCAAAGGGTCGGCCACAGAAGAAAAGGGGCTAATATTTCCTCAATAACCCCAGAGGGACACCATGGAGAGATGCAAATTGCCTCCCAGGAGACCCCGGGGGATGTGAAGGAGAAACTCGCTGGGAGGCAACGGGAAGCTAATGAGTATAATGGTAAATGTATACAAGGAGAGAGAGAAAACCCTCTCTATTCATACCAATTAATACAATCTTATCAATGGAGGTGTACTGTAGAAGGAGGGCCCATGTCTAACCCCTTGCCCTCCTCCCCACTTCCACCTCGCAAGCGTCTGTATTATTCAACACGGGCCAGGCTACGGTCATTAGCCCTGTGGGAGGCTGGGCCAGGCCTGGGGAGTTAAGGAGATTTTAAAAACCACTCACTCCTCACATCAAAACAAATCGGGCCAAATCAAAGGGGCTCAAAAATGTCCTTTCTTGCAGGGGTGAGGGAGCATACCCGCCATTGTTGTGAAAATCTGCTTTCTGCAGCGTCAAAGAGCAAACGCACGAACAAATACAAGATAGCGTTAGATAGAGTTAGCTTCATCAATCATGCAGCATTTGAGGAAAAAAGGATTACTGATGATTAGAATGTCGTGACATGAAATAATATAATTTTAAACCATGGCAGCGTTAAATATCTGCATAAAATATGCATAATAACTAGATAATTATGGCATCAATACATTTAATTGATTTAATGGAGCTCAACAACTGTGACATTTTAGTTCATTCATTAGTTTGTTATATCATTAGCAGGTTAACAGGAGGTTTTTTCAGTTTCTTGTTAGAAAAGAACCAAAGTGGTCTTTTCATTGGAAATAAAGAGAGTATTTCATTGCAGCTGCTGACACTACAGCAAAAACCTGAACAAATAAAGCTAACCCTCGCACCAACCTGTTCAAACACACTATGAAAATCCTAAATCCCCAAAAACATATTTTTCTCAAACAAGTGAAGAAGCAGTTAATGGGGGTAACATTATGTCCACACCGCAAAAAGAACTTTCACGTCTTTTTTTCTTGATTGTGGTGCAGAAATCTGTTTTATTGTATTTCTAGATAATTCATGAATTTGTGTGGGAAACTGATAAAAAATAATAATTTCACCCCACTGGCAGATCTTTACTTGTTTGAAAAAAAGAAGATTTTTTTTAGGAGTTATGAATAAACAAAATGAGTTGTTAAGATGGAGATTGAAACGTCTGGCTCAATATAGATCAGGCCACAACAACATTCATACAGCAATGCAAGAAAATAATGAGTTAGATTTTTGGAGGTTGACTTTCCCCTTGAACTACAAACTGTTAAACAGAATCCCACAGGAAAATCTGTAAATATATATAAATATCTTTAATAATAATAATAATTCTTTTTTTGCAGTAATATCAGTCATTACATTTCTTAAAGCATTGCTGTAATATGTGCACCAAATCCTCTCCAATACCAAATATCACCAACAGATGGCACCTGCAGCCATGGAAACTTGCGGATAATATGGAAAAGTGGCACAAGATAAACTTCAGGGTTCGTGATGATCACTTAGTATGACAACATTACTTTAGTAACCTTACCATGTTAAGCAACTGATACCTCCCTTTAAAAGGTAATAAAACCAAACGAATACCTCAAACTATGGAGTTGTGCTGTGCTCCATAGCGCCTCTAGTGGTCGAGAACTCCACGGGAGACCTTTAAGTTACCTCTGAATCGATACGGCCATACAGCTGAAAGGAAATCGAAGTGGTATGTAGTTTAAGGAAGCATTTGAACTACTTAAAAAGGGCAAACAAATGCTTCAAAAGCATAAGAAGAAGAAGGAATGTCTCGATCTAGCATTTTGAAGGTCATTTATCAAGGTGGAGAAATATACCTGACAGCAGGAGAATTTGCCTTCCATAGATCACCGAGGGGACTCAAATGAAGGTTAATCACTATATAACTTTCTACATGTCTAATCCTATACTCCAGATTTCATTGAGCATAGCTGTAAAAGCCCTCCGTCAGCATAATTGCACCTAACCTGTGCCCCGCATGCTCAAATCTCTAAAATATCACAGCCAACTCTGAGAATAAGTGGGAAATTAATGAGGAAAGTGCTGAGCTCAACCTCAGATAGGTATCACAGAAAGGGTTAGCCGCCTCGCAGCTCATGTACAATGGAAGCTCGCTAATCCGAACTCTCAAAGATAGACATTGTTTGGACTTGTGAAATGTTCTGTGGGATAAATACTGATTTGACATTCTTGCAGACTTGCATCTGGATCAGACCTCAAATATACCAAAAAGGTATTTTTAGGCTGCCTGTTAATCTAGATCGCATTAGTAGTTTAGTTCATTTAGTTGGGCTGCATAGCCAATAAAAACACAAATCATATCATCATTATTATAATACATCAGTATATTCTTTAGTCATGCACAACTACATACTATAGATTTTTTTTTGAATCTTTGCACATGATTTACATTCAGGTTTCTTATAATGACAACTCAAAAGTTTTTAAATTATAAACTATTCTTTGTGTCCATCCATCATTCCTTTTATTACCATTGGTTCAATTTAATGTGATTACACAGTGCACATTAACTGATGTTGCTTTTCAATGCATCATCCCTTTGAGCGAGGGCTGAGCGCATCAGTGATCATATTCTGCCCCTTAGTGGAGGAAATGCTCCATAACCTGAGTGAAGCAGGATAATGGGAGGCTTGATCTGCACAGGCTGGATTGTGGACATCTGCAGCTCACGATTTAGTGCTTCATTCAGCCTTTGATGGACCAAAAGCAATCTCACCTGCTAGCCCCTTAGAATTAAGTAGTGGAAATCTGTCTCTCCTTTAAAACAAATTCCTCTTCTAGAAGAAGTCACTCCCATGGCTCTTTAAAAGCACAGTACTACTCAATTTACATGTAAATGTAAAATTCAGGCTTGTGAACATGAAAAACATTCTAAACTAGAAACTAAAAAGAACGGAAATCCAAGAAGTTACGATGTTGTCATGACATAAACTGGATTCAAAAGCTGCTTGCTTGAGGGTTTTTATATAAAATCACACTGCATCAGAGAATCTAAAGCAGAGAATCAACCCTGATCCCTGGAAATTCATCCAAAATATGTTTCTGCAAATCCCTCTCAGTAGAGCTGCCGTCACAAATTAAGGATGCAAAAAAGCTTCCTCATAACTCCATACTGTTTGCTAGATACACAGCTTCTTGTGTATGCTTCTGTGTTTTGCCAGGTGCTTTAGTAATTACCACCATTGAACTACAAATGAAAGTTTAAGAGGCTGAATAACTATTGAGTAAGTATTTTGCAGAATTATGTATTCAAGTTAAATGAGCATTACCTTACAACACCTGTGGGCAATACATGAACTACTGATATTAATGCATAATATGTCCATTTATACCGCTAGGGGTCTCTCAAACAAATGAAAAACAGAAGACGGAGTTTGGTGGCGTCGTGGAATTATTGTCCTTACACCTTTGCCGTTATTGCAGTAATCTTCTGCCCGTGAGTAAAACCCGTAAAACACTAAATAAAGCAGTTTCATGTTAAAATCAGTGTTTCTCCAACCAAATGGCGACCAAATGAAACAGACCAATTAGAATTAGGGATCTCTCTAGGTTTGAAAATGGTTTAATTAACATTTGGGATAACGTAAGTACACAACTTAACATATATAACATATGTCTAGTCGTTTTCAGACATAGTGCAGGGAAGTCACATATTATATACCTTTAATGATTAGACCATGAAGGTACAATTTCAACGGGGGGACAATTTCAACATCGATAGCTTACATTTTTAAAGAAGATTAAACAAAGGCTAGAGTAAAAAGTGATTTGGTTTCACACTGGAGAATAATCAACAGCCATTGTTGTCACTCCCTACAACCTGCCAAGTGTAGGAGTGGAAGCACTGACACATGTAACTGACATCTCAGATTTAATTTGACTGGTAATCACACCCAGCTATAGTTTCAGAGCATTTCACACGTCTGAGCTACAGTTTCAGGTGTTAAGTCGGTAAGAAGACATACAACTGTGCCTCTGAATGATAACAACCTCTTCACAGAGACAGTCACATTTTAGATTTTATCCTCTGCCATTGTGATTATAATGATGATGATACTAACAAGAACATTAGCCTCCACACAACGCACACACATGTTACTTTCTTTGCAATTCAAACGCAATCAACACTCATTTCTGTCTCAGCTTTACCTGCTCAAATACTTTCACTTTCAGATCAGTGGCTATTTGAATAAACATGTGTTGCTTCACGGCAGGTCGCCTTTCTCGTCTAAATCATAAAGCTGATAATAAGAGACAATATTCTAGTATAGCGCCTGTGAGTGGATTTCAATAATCATGCAAAATATTTAACAAGATAAAATGAAAATAAAAACAGTCAATGTGTACTCACCAGTCGATGTTGAAGCGCTGATTCCACCTCATGGCTGTTAGAAAACACACCTGTAACGGTGAGACAAACTTTGTTAAACCGGCTCACGACACAGATCACTGTGACTTTCTTTAAAAAACATTTAGACTTTGTGATTACATCTGACACTGCCTGCCTCAGGGAATCTGTCCCTCCAAATTATGACTGTTTCAGGATCCAAAACTGAAAGCTGGACATTATTTATAAAAAAATAATAAAATACTACATCACAAGGACATAAGGAAATCCAATTTGGGATTTAGTGCAGCATAAAATGCTTTCAACACCAGTCACTCATATAGAGAAAATTAAAATCTAATTATCTCTGAGACCTCTAAAACAGAAGCATCATTTCATTTTCTGTAGTGGACATCTGAAACATCATTAATTCAACATTATATTTATGAGCAATTCTTATAAAATGAGTAAGCATCATTAATTATTAAGGAGAAAAATCAATGTCAGTGTTTTTAAGAGTTGTTAAAGATGGCCGGGGTCTCCACGACACCCAACAAAACATCAGGGTTAACCAACAACAACTATTATTATCAGTTAATCATTTATCAAACACAGATGTCAAAGATGTGACGCTTCCAGCTTCTCTAATGTGACGACCTGCTGCCCGTCTCTGTTCTGTGTAACTGGGCTATTTTATACCTTTGAGTTTGGACTGATCGACAAAACAAGTCATTTGAAGACATCTGCATGGGTTAATGTTTTATACATTGAAACATTAACAGCGATATCATTTGTTAACCTAAATGGCATGTAAGCGCCATCACAAAGTTATATATATATATATATATATATATATATATATACATATATATACATATATATATCATATATATATATATACATACATACATACATATACGTATATAACATATACGTATATATATATATATATACATATACATATATATACATTATATATATATATACATATGTATATATATATACATATATATGTATATATATACATACATACATATATATATATATATATGTATATATATATATACACATATATATGTATATATATATACATACATATATATATATATGTATATATATATATATATACATACCACATACATACATATATATATATATATATATATATATATATATACACATATACATATATATACATATATGGTGTATACCTATATATATATATATATGTTTATATAGTATATATATATATATATATATATATATATATATAATATATATATATATATATATATATATATATATATATATATATATATATATATATATATATACATACATACATACATACATACATACATACATACATACATACATACATACATACATACATACATACATATATATATATATATATATATAACAACTTAATGTGACAACTTAACAACTTAATACCATAATCAAAATAATATTTATTTCAGCTCTAATGGGAACTGGCATTTCTATTTTATAGGCGTGAAAACAGAAAACTGAACAGCTCAATATGTTCACCACTAAGAGAAACAACTGTGATAGCTATTAATTTCATGCAGATGGTAGTAGTGATTCAGCCACTGTGATTCTATGCCGCCCTTATTTCCTCACCTCTGATATATTCATGCAGACCTCAATGTTCTTGGTAGATCCACCTGATTACTAAAATATCTCTTCTCTGCAGCTGCTCCTCAGCTGAGTTGCTAATTCAGGCCAGTGTACTCCCATTTAAGTAGTCCCCGGTGTCTTCATTTATAGCTGTGTAAGCAGCCAGCCAGGCCAACAGAGAACACATAACTGTTTGCTATGCTGAGCATTCAGGGACTTCAGGCATCTTGGTTAAAATATTTGACCTTGTCAAGTGACATTTAATCAATTTGTGGATAAAATGCCTCAACCGTCTGATTTATTTAGTCGAGCAATAAAACCTACACCAGGCTGATAAGCTGCCACTGACTTCCTCCTATAGCCCGTAAGCTCGTCCTTAGACACCTGCAGGGAGTCATGGACTCACTTATGTAGGTCTACTCTTCCATTTGACAAAACTTCCATTCCTGAGCTGATAACAGGGATATGAGCAGAACATTCTCATTCGTTGTCTGCGGTACAAACATTCATCATTGTGCTACTATGCCTGATGTCTCTGCTGTCAATTATCTTGTTTAATGATAGATGAAAATTACAAATTGCAAAAGATATAGAATGAAGGCGGCTCATCAGTAAACAAAGCTAGTAATGTTATGTTGTTTGCTATATGAAATGGAGGACAGTAGCCAGCAAAGCCGTCCTGAGTTGAAAATCAAGACATTAAAGAATCTGAGAAGCAGTGTGTGGACTTATTTTGGGTTCTACCCCATATATGGCACAGTAACTAACAAAGATAAGGCAGCTGCTTTACTCTACAACAACAACAAATCTGCGGACTCATCTACTAGCTTGCCACCCAAGTGAGGCAGCAGAGGCACCGCAGACGAGCGGAGCAACGGCAAGTGTACAACCTCGCCTGATGTTAGACAGATGTAAAGTGAATAATAAAATAGGCTGGGGGGTGGGGGGGGGGGGGGGGTTGGTGGTGTCATTTGAACTTCGTCTGAACTTGATTTTTGGAAAACAAAGTGGCACCCCAACCCCTGGTACGACAAAATACAAACTGCCAGAGTCTTAATAAAGAGTATGACCACCAGCACCACTTATGGACAGCGACGTAGAGCTACTCGGCCATGAGAAGCCACGGTCAGACTTCCTCCACTGGAAAGACAAGGAGTCCAGTGGAGATTGTCACTAGAAGCACATGCATGGCTCTTTGAGAGTTATTATGTGTTGGAGCTCGGCTAGCAGCTCTACTGCGAGAGGCACTCCAGCCGTTTATTGCGGTTAAAGTTTGCTGATCGTCAGCCCTAAATATCTTATTAAGCTATGAATCCAACTGAGTTTTCAATGGCCCGTGTTTCGTGTTTACTGCCACTGCAGAGGAATCCGTCTAGTTCATGTACAACATCGTTTTTCCACTGCCACTTATCAGGCTTTTTATTGGAAACGCAAACAGCAGCTATGATTGAGAGGACAAACTGAGGCTTCTGCAAATGCAGCCATTTTAAGCAAAATTGCAATAATTAAAAAAATTATTTCCATGACACTGAAACCGATGTTTCGATTAACTTGGCTGATGAGACCTCTGGATTGTGTCCGAAATCACTCCCTCGTTTACTCATTCATTATTCACTATTTAATAGACATTCAATAGTTTACTTTATAGTCATCAGTAAACTGAGATTCTTAACAATTGCTAAATCAACGTCATTTGCGTCAATACTGATATTGAACAACTGTAATCTTAATCCTATAAAATGCAACACATTGCATTTTGGGATTGTTAGTGGAAAGTAGAGAGTGGTGTATGTACCATGGACACAGGTTTCTTGGTTCTGTTGTGGGAATATTTGAGGGCATTATTTAGTTCAGTGGTCCCCAAACTAAGGCCCGCGGGCCGGATATGGCCCACCTCCACATTTGGCCCGGCCCCCTGAACAATACCAGAGACGCATTATGATTTTTTTTTCAGTCTGGCCTCGCGAATCCTAGACTAGCCCCTGTCAAATAGAACGGAATAATGGCGAAAAGGTTAGGTAAGAGAAAAATTGATTCAGAATGCAGGGTATTTAACCTGCAATGGTCAAACGATTCTTTTTTTGTTCAATGCAAAGAAGGTGTGTTCCGAGAAGAAAGATGTCTTTAATGCCGTGAGTCTGTCGGCAAGTACAATCACCAGACGCATTGAAGAAATCGGGGGTAATGTATATGCCCAGCTGCAGCAGAAGACGAAAGAATTTGACTTTTTTTCATTAGCACTGGATGAGAGCACGGACGTGCAAGACACAGCGCAGCTGCTCATTTTTATTCGTGGAGTTAGCGCAAACTTTGAGATGTGCGAGGAGCTGGCAGCCCTCCAAAGTCTCAAAGGGACTACAGCGGGGGAGGATATTTTCGGCAAAGTATGCCAAACCATGGAAGAGTTGGACCTAGACTGGTCAAAGCTTGCCAGCATCACGACTGACGGGGCTCCTAGTATGGTGGGCGTGTCTCGGGGTCTAATAGGACGCATGAACCGGGAGATGGAAGAACGGGGTCTCACCGCCCCGCTACAAGTCCACTGCCTAATTCACCAGCAAGCACTGTGCTGCAAAGTGTTGAAGTGGGATTCTGTCATGAAGGTTGTGGTGTCATGCATAAACTTCATCAGAGCAAAGGGACTTAAACAGGCAGTTCCAACAATTCCTGTCTGAACTGGAGCCTGCGCACGGCGATGTGCTGTACTACACAGAGGTCCTATGGTTCAGCCGGGGCAGAGTTTTGAGGCGTTTTTACGAGCTGCTACCCGAAATTAACGCATTTCTTCATTCAAAAGACAAAACGGTCCCAGAGCTGATCGACCCAGAATGGAAATGGCACCTCGCATTTTTAACAGACGTGACAGAAATGCTGAACAGCCTTAACTTGCAGCTACAAGGCCAGGGGGAACTCATTTGCGACATGTATTCTCACATAAAAGCATTTGAGGTGAAACTTGCGCTGCTTTTGGAACAAGTGAAACTTTATTTTTTCTGTGAAGAACCCAGAGAGGGTTATTTGGTTATTATTTATTTCACAAATAGTATTATTTATTTCCTGACTTTCTTTTCTGTGAAGATCCCAGAAAGGGTTATTAATATTTGGTTATGTGTGGCTTTCTGGAAAACAATAAATGTTTACGTTTAGGCACCCCTGCGATCGTCACACTTTTTCTGTTACAAACTGACCCTGGCCCCCATCAGAGAAGGGAAAAGTTATGTGGCCCTCACAGGAAAAAGTTTGGGGACCCCTGATTTAGTTGATCAATTCCTCTTCGACACTCAGATAAAGATTGGTGAAGGTAAATATTGAATTTTCTTTATTTTTCTGCTGGCTCAGTTCTTTTGTAAATGAAGAATTGCCATAAGATTAGATTTAGGTTTTTAAAGTCCACTCTGGTTTAAAATGGGTTTAGAGATGCTTGTTGTGATTTGCTGTGCACTCAGCAATCTGCAGTGCAAACTCATCTTGACTTGCAGGTTGAGTTCAACTTCACTAGCATTGCCTTTGTCATTAAACAACTTCCATACAATATGGGTCTTATCATTTCTCCACAACTACGCATTGCCTTGCTCTCACAACCACTATGTTTCTAATGTAAGGCCAGAGAGGGAAGGCAGAGATGTCAAACTTGAGAAACCAAGTTTACTAGTCATGTAGCTCTGCATCAAATGATTTGCATACATATATAGACTACAAAAATATCAACGTAACAATCAACTTAATCTCGTCTGACTTCACAGTAAACAGCTCTTTTCCGAGTTGTCACAAATTGACTGTCCTTTAGTACAAACTGAAACACTTAAGCTAGATAGCAAAGAGCTGCTGCCTCTACCAGCTGTGACTTCATGTTGACAGGCTATGCGACAGTCAGCTAGCTGCTCTGCCCACAGGCTGAGCCACAAAGACACAACTGTATCACCAATGTCTTGGAGAAACACTTTATGTAACAAAAGCGAACCAATTTAAGTTGAGGAAAGACTACCTCCCAGGTGTCGGTCACTGCAGTGTGTTAATACCTTCACATCGACCCACGACAGCGACACATCCCTGACTAATGACCGTACCCAGCTACAATGTATCCCTGCGCACATGAAAGTGTACAGCAGGCTGTAACACCTACCTCAGGACGACGACTCGTGTCCTCAAGTTTGTCATTGCACTTGACACCGTTACTCGTCTTTCTCCTCTGTTAGACTGTCGCCATTTTGCTTTAAAATTACGCAGGTTGCACTCTGGTCCAGAGGAGAGGGATGTTCACGGCGGAGGTAGAGGAATGAGCGTCACCCAAACTGCTCACACCGACAAGCTTTATGTTCACTTTAGTTCCCCGCCATTCAATACGTTTAGGACGGCTAACCGTAATAGCGTAACTACAATACTCAAGCGACAAATGACCCCACATTTGAAATTGGATGATAAAAGAATGTGACATTAACATTTAAAAAAAAGTTAGGTGCATGACCTTGAACTGCATTCTATATTGAACCTACTCTTTCTTGCAGAGACACACAGACTTAGTCTAATAAGGGGACTATCACATGGGTAAATACATAAAAACATAACTTTGCAATGTATCTATTACGTATTTAAGTTAACCCACTGATTCCCAATAGGGCGACTTGTACCCCAGGGGACAGGATACTTCTGCAGTTTCCAGGGCTACATGGAACCTTTGGGAGTAGCTCAACCACATTGTATATTCCATAGCCTAAATACAAAAACCATCAACAGAGCCAACTATAACACCTAACACCATGTGTGAGAGTTTTTGAAAACTATCAGCAAGTGAGCAGGGAAATTGAAACTCATGTGATACCTAAAAGTAATGGCTAAATGGGTGAAATAGTTAGGTAAGTAACAACTGGATGGTTGAAATAATTAAAAGTGATAGGTTGAAATAGCTGGAAGCAATGTATAAATGGTTAGAAAATGGCTAAAATGATTGGCAAGAGTTGGAATAGCTGAAAGTAATGGGTAAACGGTTCAATAATAAATAAAATAAAAAGTAACAGCTAGTTATCTGACAGCTAGTTCTCTAAACGTAATGGCTAAGTGTCTGAAACAGCTAAAAGTAGTGGGTAAATGGTTTAACTTCCAACTTAATCTACCACTATGAGCAGTTGTTATATGAAGGAGAATGTGACCAAACTGTCCTTAACATTGACAGTTTAATTGATATGAAAAAGCATTGTAACAATAGCCACCTTTTTATCATAAATATAGAGTTTACTATATTCAAATGACATGTTTGGAACATGACGGGTAATGTCGATGCTCCAGTTCATTTGAAAGGGCTGTGGGGGTAAATCACAACAGTGTCATCCGCAGTGTAATTTGACAGAAAGGGTTAAATGTGTCTTATGTGACTGAATTTCAAAATGCTTGTAATGATGGTTTTACTGGTGAAAAAATGTGCGACTGTTGTATATTTAATGTTCAACTGCTCTTGTACAAGTAAAGCAGTGAGCTTTAACCCTCATTTAAATTGTAGGATAATGATGCAGAATGCATGCTGGAAATAAATTATTAATACTGTCGCATGTTTTTGTTCTTCTGTATTCTGATTTCCATGAATCTGCAGGAAAACCATCCGGCAATTTAAACCTCATCAGTCAGTGAAAAAAAATCATGTCAGCATCAATGTGTTTTAAAACAGGTGTTATTAATTACAATGATTTATTTTGGTATATTTTGTTTGTACCTGCAGTTTATGTATTTTAAGTCTTTATTTATTTATTTATTTTGTGAAAATATGTAAAGAATATTACACGCTATTTTGGATGTCTGTAAAGGAAACACTAAAAATCTTTATTGAGAATTTTGTTGGTATTTCTTTGTCCAACACGATTCCCATCAAACTATCCAGGAACACAAGCTTTGAGCACGGTTCACCTCATTTCTGATTGTCTCAATGAGAAACTTGTATGTTTCATTTTCGCTTCTTTCCATCTTTGAAGAAGATATTCAAAATGTCTGGATCATGTTTATAAACATGTCTATCAAAGGCTGACTGGTAAGTGAAACCAAGTGCATTGAACTATATTACCATTGTGAGGTTGCCATGACTCCACTTTAAGTCCTTATGTGATTCTATATATACCGTATATACAGTATACCCTGTATACATTAGCGTAAAGGCAGATATTCCAAACATATACGTCTTTGTTCAGTGCATTGAGTAAAACACAGTGTGTGGTGTCTGCAGTGGTAATTCTCATATTCATATGCATATGAAATATTGATTGGATTAAGCAAAAAACTAACAAATCTTTGAATGTACATTCAGCTCCAGTGACTGCCATTATCAACAAGAAATAGTCTGCAGACAACAAAAAAATTATCCAGATTTGTTGAATATTTATACAGTGGGCCAAAATATGACTTATTTATTTTTGCTAAATTATTAAATGTGTGGAATGCAGATCATTAATCATTAATATTGATATATTGAGAAACTGTACGACATAAATATTTGGGCATAAATATTTATCTACTCCACGCCAGTGTGCATTAGCTCTGGGTTTGGCTGCTTATTCAACAGAGATCTGTTTCTTTCAAAGCTATTTCCAAGTCACTTACTGTATTTGTGCTTCCCTCACTGTGATCTGAGCTTATCAGCGTACCCACCCAGATGGCAGAAAACACAAAGCAATTCCGAGGAGTGCGTTGTCTTTTCGTGTGAGATATAGGGATTGACACAAGCCCTCTGCTTTTAGAGCATGAAGTAATTCTTTTAATGGCCTGCCAACTGTGCACTCCAAATTTTGATTTTGCTCTGCAAAATGAGAGCAAAAAAAAATCTTTAACAATTTATTATGCTGTTTGTGCCTCGCTTCACTAGTTATCGTCTGCAATTTATTTCCTACCTTGGGGTACTGCAAGCCATTTTTCTCCATTTTCAGTGGCTCACTTTTTTTTCTTGATCCTGCATGCTGCTGACTAAACTCCTGCCTCCAGCCATGGTGTTGGAACATCACAGAAAACTACATCATTATACTGAAGCTAGTTAACAAAGAGAGGCAGAGAACCAGTTTAAATCACGAGGGCACATGACAGTATGAGGAATTACTGAGTTCACTAACTCAGACGAAGCTATTCATAGCCCGTCTCGTTTCAGTTGCACAGGTAAAATTACTCACTAATGAAGGCTGTTTCAGACCTCGGTTTGAATTCAAGGTCGGCACCTGACCACTCTTCGCTATTTGAAATTCATTTTTCCTATAATAAATTATGCTTTAGTTCAAACGTGAGTCTCATGTCTGCATCAGATGAGCACCAATGATGACCTTTTTTCATTTCCATTCATTGACATGTATTAATACATTATTTATGCCTGTGCTTTTACTGTGACGTGTCATAATGTTCTTCCATAAAAAGGCCTGATACTTTATGTTAAACATGATTTATCAGTGACTTAAAAGGTGAAATGTCACATAAAAATATTTGGAAAAGCTATTGAATCCAACCACCTCACAGCTCTTTTTGGGATTCAACTTGAAAATAACTCTTCAATCAAAATGTATTGCATACACTTCTCTTCTAGCCAGAAGGATGAATTGGAAGGAAGCGTCCCCCAACATTTAAACACTGGACCAGGGACATTTTGAGGTTCTAGAGAAGATTCATGTTTCTGAAGACAGATTCTTTAAAGTATAGCAGCCAGGTCATTTTGTGAGTAAAGTATTCCTTTAAGTTAAAGTACAAAAGTATTGCCAGCAAAATGTATTCCTTATGCAAAACTCAAAGCGTTAAGGGCCTAAATATCCTGAGTTTTGGTTCCTAGTATGTGTATGCTTTTATAACTCCACACACGCAGTCTGTAACACAATCTTTCTGTTTAATAATCCAATTATCCATGATGGAATCATCAGGGTTTTTCCTTTGACTTGACGAAGTTCCTCCAGAGCTACAGAAGACATTATAATGAGGAGTAACACTCTCCTCATTATGATCACGTGTAAAGTCAGTGGCTTCCCCCTTAAGCTTACATCTTTAACAACAACTATAGACTTTGCAGACCTACAGACGAACACGAACCAGGTCAAGTATAAGATGATGATAGCATCCCTGCAGTAGTGTAAGTTGACCACAAGGTGGCAGAGGGAAGCCTGCTGTATCTATTCCTAGTATGTCTTTTGAAATGAGTCTTATTAACTACCATTAAATCACTGCTCACAAATTGTATTTTGATATGCAAAACGCTTTTTAAACGCATATTATATGCTGTTTTAATAAATATGGCATATTAGGGGTTTTAATATTCTTAAGAGATTATCAGGCACTCGCTGCCTGTGTGCTTATGCAGGGTTTCAGCATTATCAAATATTAATTCTTCTAAACTTGCTCTTTTAAGAGGACTTCTTTGATGTTGATGTAATTTTTCATCAGCTAAGCAGATCTCACACAGTGGTATCTTTTGGAAGGCAGTGGGCCATAATTCATTGATGAGCCATGTGGAGCGCAGACATTCACATTCTGATGCTTGTGCAAGATCTTAAGCATTCTTAGTAGTGTGCTGGAGAGGACAGGGTGGTATGGTGCTGGGCTGCTGGCCTCACTGGGGCCAAACACTGATTTAAAGGGTTAAGTAGAGGGCGAGAAAAAAGTCAACTGTGAACTTTGTATTCATTTAAAATGCTTCAAAATCAACCAGAGAGTGTAGATAGATCAGAAGACATCACGGCTTCACAGACAAAGCCTGCTCTCCAAATCTGTTAACAGCTGAAGGTCAAAATCATTTCAAAATCATAATAATTGTGTCCCTATACAACAAGGAAATAAACAAGCACTTCTTTGATTCCAGGCATGTTTCTTTGGCAGAGAAAATAAATCAGGAAGAATATTACAGAGGCAATTATGGCAAAACAGAAAGTTTAAGGTTATCATTATTAAATTATTCATTTTTGACAATGTCGACCCTCTGAGTTTGGGAATTGATCTCTCTGTAAACACGCTAAAGCAAGCGAGATTGACATAAATTGCAAAGACGAAGCCCTCTTCTGAGCACTCTGCTTTCTCTTTCATGTTGCCTCACTGTGGGGGCTGAACACTGCTAATAAAGAAGTGGGAAGAACTTGGGCGAGTAAAACACGGGCTGATTAGTTTTGTACACTGGAGACGAGGAGTGCTTTGGAGTCTGCAATGATATTTGTTTTCTTCTCGCAACATATCTGAGGAAGAGAAATAAAGAGAATGCTTAAAGTTTTCACCGATGTGTTTGTTCTCTTCAAAGGGGAGAGAGATCTTGTGAGTCAGATGTTGTATGTGCATGCTCATTATTTCAATAAGCACATTTCGCCTCCCTGTGATTGCTCCATAAAGAGAATAGTGGATGGCCCTGGCTCTGTTGTTAAGTTAATGCTTTTGCACCAACAAAAATAATAATAGATGGTGGTTTGGGTAACTGTAAGGTCACGGTGGGACCCGCCGTCCGCCTTGTTATCCGGGACTAGATGAGAATGTGGCCCCTCTGGAACATACTAGTCTGCTTGAGTTAGTAATAGCAAGAAAAACAAGTCCTTCTGTAAAAATTTTCACTAATGGGATAATTGATTGACAGACTTTGAGCTTTCATGCAGCTGATTTATTTACTATTGCACTTGCATGCTGCAAAGCTTTCAATTTAATTGAGAAACAATTGGGTATAAGGGGGCACACTGCCATGGGGGAAATGAAGTGATGGGACTGTTTTAATGATTCCCCCGCCAGAGAAGTTAGATCCACTGAGTCTCTTTGCACTCTGATCTCACAATGACAGCACGTTGTTCATAGTCATCATCTTTTCTCTGTGTAAATCTCATCCCAGTTGGATATATATGTTGGCATCCAGCTGCTGCTTTTTGTCAATTTCAATATCAAAGATTAATTATTTTGTTTTCTAGACAGCAGTGGAAGAGTTTCACTTGTTTTTAGTAGGCAGCATATGATGTACTTTTTCGTGCTCGGCGGCCTCCGCCAGTTGCACCCAACACTTTGGCACGATGAGCAAAGTAGCTTCCTGTACATCCAGCTGCTGTAATAAATGTGCTACAGTACTGCAGACTGTACTGTGCTGCTGTGGAATGCAGACTTTGGCTCGGGGTGGCAGTCTGTCTGCATCGCTCTCACTGCACAAGTGTCTGTCTGTGCTGCAGGGCTTCAATCTCCCAAAGCCCGAGATGACGTGCTCAAATGTCTTGTTTTGTCCACAACTCAAAGATATTCAGTTTATCATCCATCAGTCATAGAGGAGTAAAGAAAGCACTATTCACATTTAAGAAACTGGAATCAGAGAATTTAGACTTTTTTTCTTAATAAAATTATCAAAGCAATTCATTGATTGTCAGAATAGTCAGAGATTAATTTAATAGTTGACAACAAATCGTTTAATCTTTGCAGCTCTGGTGTGCATGAGTTCAAAGAACACAAACTCTTCGAAGGAAGAACTTCATTTACAGTTTTTGTGTCTAAATCTTGGAAATGAAAATGTTATATTTGACCAAACCTTTCTGTTTTCAAATTGATTTGGCTCTTTTCTTACCAAATGTGTGATGCACACAACAGCATACAAAAGAAACGCAGTGGTGAATGTGGAATATATATATAAATACAGTATATAAATAAAACTCAAGCCAAATGTAATGTAATGATATAATAATTCAGTGAACTTTGAGATGAGGCCACTGCTGCCTTTGGGTAAAAGATTTTTCAAGCTGCCGAAACACAAGTTTAAAGCTCATTAACACTATCACTTCTTCGTGCTCCTTTTATCAGGTATTACTGAAATTATTATTTTACCATCCATACAATAGATGTATATGCACACTGTATACACACCCATGTAATCCTCAGTGTTATGTTGATATGTCTAACTGTCCTCTTGTCTTGAATATATTTTATTAACAAATATTAATATTATTATTAATTTAAAAAAATGTAAATCTAACTAATAATTCAATGTTATCTCCTATTGTGTATGATCTACCACTAAAGCAGCTTTCTATCTGCTGTAAACTCTAATGGCATGTTCTGTCCACTAGAGGGTACTGCGGATGAGCGGATTCCTCTCAGGGACTTCCATTTAATAAGCAATAATAAATAGAGCTGAGTAGCCTGGAGCAAACTGTGGCACCATGAACCTTAAATAATGTGGCATTAACTATTTATTATAAATGTAACATGTATTATATCTAAATAGTGTATAATACATTAACATGTGCATATCTGAATTACTATTATAGCGTACTGTATGTGCATCTGCAAGCATGTGTGTGTGCAACTACAAAGAACTGGGTTGGTGTGTGTGTGTGTGTGTGTGTGTGTGTGTGTGTGTGTGTGTGTGTGTGTGTGTGTGTGTGTGTGCGTGTGCGTGCGTGTGTGCGTGTGTGTGTGTGTGCCCACTTGTGATAAGACAACGTTTTATAGTACAACTACACTGACCTCAGTGCATCATCCTCAAAGAGAAATATGATGGTGTGTGTGTGTGTGCGCGCGTGTGTGTGTGTTATCTCACCTCACACTTTGTGACAGAGCTGAAGATGAGCTCATCGTTGCAGCTTCACCTCCAGACTTCTCTCTCGTACACACTGACACATGTATTGTTTATGCACTTGGAGCCCTGGTTGCAGCTTATTCTGACAAAGTCTCCATGACAAAGTCAGAGTTACACTCCACTCATCACCTTTTATTAGAAGAGGATTTGCAGCAGTCGTGTGGCTCCACTTCCCTTCCATTCTTCTCCAAGCTTTACTCTGAAGGTTTGTCTGCTGTCTCTGTCCCTCCCCATCCCAGATATTACACAGTGTGAGCTAAGCCTAATGTTGTGCAACCTCTCTCTACTGGTTCCCATCCAACACATGCCTCTACACTGTGCCAACAAACACATCTCAGGCAGCAGCAGAAACTACACTTTGTGCCATCTGCAATCCCTGGGAGGTTTCTCTGAGCAAGCAAGAACAAGTGATGGCTTCACTGCCCTCTTATAATGAACAGATTTAAATGATCAATAAACAGGACTTATTTTAGTTTGTGTTGGAACCTGAGCCACGCTTCTACGTGACCTTGCATTGTGCTGTTGAGTAGTGATCACCGGCTGTGGTCTTATTAAGAATTATTGGATCATTTCAAGTGTTGAATGATGCCACACCTCTTTTTGGAGGTATACCAAGCTCAACTGCCTGGATGGAAACGTTGGTTCTGAGCCAGGACTCAGTGGAAGGACTACATCTCCCAGCTGGCCTCAGGAGCAGCTGCAGGAAGCTGCAGGAGAAATCCTGTTGTAGACGGTGTGTGTTTTTTTGTCTTGTTATGGTCAACCTTTTGAAGTATCCCAGTTACGGGTTGCGCATATAAACATCTTATTCTGGTTTCTGAAACCTGGATACGATTTGAGGCTTTTATTTTTCACTTTAGCTCAACCCGTTATACAACAAGCTAAAGTAATAGTAACAGTAGTTACTGATGTGCTCTTTAACCATGGAAGTCTGTTTGCTACAGTAGGTAGTAAGCTAGTTAGCAGGACATGGTAACAATAAGAGAAGTTTGCCTTTAGTGCTTCTCCTTAGGTTTAGGCAACACACCTACTTTTAGGTTTCTGAAAAGATCATGGTTTGGGTTGAAATAAACCCTCTCTGGCAGAAAGCCCTGAAGGCATCTTCTCCCATGTGCCTAACAATTGTAGTTTACATTAGAGCAGATAAACCAGCATGGTCTCCTGAACATTATGTTCCCAGACAACGAAACAGTATTGTCGATTACGTTTTGTGGAACCCTTTTCTCCTGGATTACATTTGTTTTTTAATGTATCACAAGAACGTTTCGAATCACGGTTAGCGTAAATCCGCACACGGAGGGGAATAGGGTTGATGGCTGTTTAAAACAAAGCACTGAAGTGTTAGAGACCACCACCCCCACAGGTTTGGTTGTCCAAAAACATAATAAACAAGAATACAAATTCAGTGTTAATGTATATTTTTCACTGCCCATAAATTATTACAATTTCCCCTCTCTGGGGAGAAACGTCTTGTGAAAAATGTATGAAAATACCAGCCACAGTAAGGGGTAGGCAGGCTTAATTTTACAGGGGCATTAAGCCCCCCTTAGAACCGCCATTGTCAGCAGACATCCACAGCGACCCTTTGGCCCAAACACAATGCATGCAGAGTCTGCAGCGTTCCTGTGAGGATGAATTATTCCTTTCCATCCCGTCTAGAGGACACACCACTCCTTAGGGAGTCGCATCCTCCACACATCTGGATCCCTGAGCTTTTTTTTCTCCTGTCCTTGCGCTGGGGTTATTAGCATTAATCTGCAATGCAACATCTGTGAGCCCCTCTTTATTCCTCCATATTTTTTCTCCCTCTCCCCTCTATGATTTGGTGTCTGCTCACTGGGCTTACATCAGGCAGCCAAGTCTCTGCAGGTCGCAGATGTTTCTGCTGCTCTGTGGGGAAGAGCAGGTGGCTGCTGGACAGCAGGTTCAGACCACAGCTTCCAGAAGAGGAGCAGTCTGGGAAAATGCCATGCACAGTTTCAAAGCCATGGAAGATCTCAACAGGTAGCAGACGCCACATTTGCAAAAAACATAAACCCAGAAACCCTTTTGCTGTGATTTTCCTCTGATTTAAAAAAAAAACCCTCTTTCCCTAGTTGTGGGATAATACAATAGTACACCTTTGCTTAGTGTTCTGCAGTTCATGGAGCTCATTCAAGGGATTTGTTATTCTCATCAGCAATTTCCTGTTTACCAGGCGAATGTGAGGATACATGTGACAGTAGTCTGTGAAACTGAAGACAGCTGATGTAATTTCCTTTACTTAACACCCTTTAAAAACACATGACCGAAAATGGCCTCAACCTGGAAACATCTGGCTCAGATAAGATGGGCAACACGTGCACGTTCAATCTTAGTGCACGAAGAAACCCAATAACAACAGCACACTTTACTGCGTGACAGGATTCATTCCCTACACAGAGCTGCACAGAATCAACATTTGTAACTGCTGTAAAAGACTTTGATAAGGCAGACCTCTGCTCGCTCCGTGCAAAGATTGTGTTTAAAATGTGAACCAGGCCGAGGAAAACGTGTGTGGGAGAGCCAGCCAACAGCTAATTGTAAGTTGTGGCTTATCTAATGGTCTAAATATGCTTTATAAGAGCAGGGGGAGCTTTTTGTGTGTACGCCGCAGTTTTGATCACAACAGAGCCTGAATCTTAATGATTGCCCGTGTGATTACTTTTACCCCTGGGAACGGAGATTTGGTGTGGCCCGGCTACCACACGAGCCGGCGTCATTAACCATCGGTTTATAGCAAAGAAGGTCCCTATCCGCTCTGAGCCCGCCATAAGCATGCGGTCTGCATTTCTACACAACATTTCCTTGGCACCACAGAGTATCAGATGCTGTGATCAGACTGTGATGCAGACATGGACTGAACTGGCACAATGTGAGCGCTTTTACGCCAAATCCTGTTAATAGTCATGAATTAGTTTTATCAGTATCAAAGTCACGTTTAAATATATATCAACTATTTCATTCACAAACTAGATAGCATCTTTCCGCTACTTTTTCCTTCTTAGCTCAGTACCTGCAGTACATATAACAATCAGTGTTCTAAAATGTCTTAATGTTCTTCGAGTGAATTATTAAGGTGTGCACTGCAGTTTTCTGTTATTAGTGCACATAAATACCTTTCTTTCTGTTCTGGGAGTATGTAAATGTGTAAAAGGTAAAACATATAATACATAGTATCACCATGAAACTTCCCCGGTTACTTTAATGACGTTTTCTTTTTGTATTTCACATTTTCTGAAGTTTTATGTTTAAACATACATAAAAATATGTATCAAATATGTGCTCATTTGCATTTATATCCAGAGCAGAAATCTGAATATTTGTTATTTTTTGATTTGGTGGACATATTACAGTCAAAGGTTTTTACTGAGGGAGTTTTGGATATCACTTTGTATAACTTGTATAACTTTTTTTAGGAATATAATTATATATAAATCATGTTATGAATGATGTGTGAACAAACCGCTCTGTGAAAACCTTCCGAATGTAGATAGAAATAAAAAGTGCTGCTGAAGTGGAGATTTCTGGCTCAGAGTCTGAGAAAAACATTTTTGTTTTGAGAAACAACTTTTAAAGATATGTATTTTAAAATTCTGTTCTATTCTTACTTAATTTACAACAATTATTTTTTGTATTACAAGTTTTCTGAAAAGCAATGCTTAAATATACAAATGATAATAATATCTAATTCTAACTTTTGGTGAATTTAGGAGAAATTTACAGACACAAATAAACAAAGTTAGTAAAATAAACAACAAATCCCTAAAATTTGTATTTTTTACGTTTTTTCGACCAGTCTAAAAGAAACTAGTCAGAATTGACCAGTGCATGAAAAAAACATTGTTTTTGCCTGTAGTGTCTCGCCTTACTTTTAACTACTAACAACAAAGTGTCAAAAGAAAAGTTCATATGGATTAGAGGGAATATGAGGGATAGTGAAAGAGACTTTGCATGTGTGAGCAACTGACCACTGGAGTCTTTAGATCAACAGCAGAGCGAGAGATGAAGAGCAGGAGTGATACATTTAGCTCCTGCAGGGCACTGATGGAGCTCTTGAAGGACTACAGTGGACCGTCCATGTCCCCGGTGTCATGGACAACAGAGCTGCTGTGCTTCAGTTTCACATTTGCAGCTCTGTGTTTTGCCTCAAAGGCCTGCTTTGAATTCTCAAGTACACATCATACATGCGTATGTCAATCTGCAGCCCCATGTTAACTGACATTTCAGTTTATATGCTGGTGTATGTTAAACTTTTTTATAATAGTGGTTGCTAGATTATCAGACATAAGTTATATTTTTAAATGTATCAGAAAAGATAAATGGATTGATAAAAGTAATGAAAAGGAAAACAGGTATCGTTCAATTCAATTATTGCTTTTATGAATTTTCTTTTCTTTAATGAAAAAATATAGAGAGAGATTTAATTGCATTCAAGTAACAATACCAACTTGATTGACTCCTACAAATTAAAATACTGCCATCAGGTATGAGGTGCAATAATTCCCAAATAGTCATGTGTCTTGGCCCTGAAATCACTGCCTTTTCTATGTTCTGCAGAGAGACACAGGGAATATACAACAATATTTTACAGTACAAAGAAAAAGAGAAGAACGAAACAATGGTGAGACTGTGAAAAAGATCAAATTCAATGACAAAGATGATTTGTGCATAGAAAATATAACTATATATAACAGCTGGGCCTGTTGAAACTCTTAAAACAGAGTTACCTTTAGAAGAAAACAAGCAACAGCTGTCAGATAAATAATAACAACATTTACATAATTTGCTTTGTTCAGCCATCTGATACTGAAATTCCTCAAGTACTAAACATATGTGAATATTTAACAATAATATCATAATAGTATAAGGAAAATTGGTCGGTTGAATTTTGGACTAAACCTACATAATAAACTATGGTGTACAATTTAACCAAAAGTCAACGATCCTTGTGTTGCATTCAGGTACTCCAACATTATCTATGAAAAATCTTTTTCATGGCATTTGAAGAGCTTGGGACAGGAAATAGACAAGTATAGACAAAGTGTAATGAAATAAACACCTAAATGTGTATTTTGGTTTCATTGATATGATTGTATTCTATGTTTTAAAAATCTACTTCTTTGGTCAGACCGGGCTGGTTCTTCAAGCCTCGTGACTTTAAAGCTTGCACCCTGATGGATGAGAGATTCTTCAGTATCGTCCCTGTGCTCCATGAGCATCGTCTCTGAGCTGTGCTCCACCTCCTCTCCTTCATGCTCCACCCCAACACCAGATGAATTATTCTTGGCCTTTGAATGGTTGGGGAGTGTGCTGGCGAGCTTTGTTTCACTTCTCGCTTTATATTTGTTGACTGAACCTTTAGGGCAGGGGTCTCCGCAGGGTGTCCTAACGTTTTGCAGTGCCTGTGGATCCATCATTAGGAAAGTGTGGTGAAGATGGTGCGGTAAAAAACTCTTAAGTAAGTGAGCGCCGGTCTTAAACGCTGAATTGTGAGGCAGCTTGTGCGAGGTGCGGGTGGGGCTCCCTCTGGTATTTCCTCGGCCTTTCCAGTGGCTTTCATATTTTTAGCTTTTTTAGCCCCTCAGGTGGCGGTACAGGGTACTTCCTTGGCCTTCCCCTTTGGGCTGGTTGTTTTCTCTTCTCGGTCGACCACGCTTCCGCTGGCAGGACATGTACTCTCTGTACTCCTCATATGCATGGGAGTTTGTCGTTTAAAGAGTCTTTAGGTCAACCTCTTCCCAGCCATCTGTGCCCCTTTCTTGTTGATCTACACTCTCCTTTACAATACTTATTCTAGGCCTCCCCTTCCCTCTCTGAGGCGACGCTGAGATGCCATCCGATGCATCCTGTGTCGACCTTATTCACCTCCACCTTCCTGAGTCAACCTCTCCCGCTTTCAGGGAGTTCATCAGATTCCGTCTCCCCCTCACTGATCACCTCGCTCCAGCCTGGCTTTCTTATTGAGAGAACCTTTTGAGCCAAGGTCACATTACATGCCTAAATTCAGAACCCAGGTGACTAGAATTAAAAGACTGCTCTTGCATTTCTGAGCATTGAAAGTAAAGGGGAAACATACATATATAGCTCATTGGCCAAGAGGAAGTGAAAGTTACAATCCTTCATGTCAATGTTCATGGTAACTATACAGAGGAACAGCTGGAGAAGATGCTGACATGCTAACCTTCATACTGCTGTGACTACAATAGCAGCGAGGCAGAGAGGGCTCAAGAGATCCAGTCAGTCAGCACTCACACAGGAAGGCCATTCTGTCAAGGTTGTAGAGTAAAGTCATTGTTGGGAGGAAGAAACAAGGTGTGTCAACACTTTCACAATTCAGGCCACTTAATGAAAATACAAAATGAAAGGAACCTGGTGGGAGGAGCAGACTGAGACTGAGACTTGTGTTCAAGGCTGCGTGCATTTCTTTTTGTCTATGGAGATTTCTTCAGAATAACATGTTTGATTTACTCAGTATTTATGAACATAAACTGTCTAGCAACAGAGAAACCATAGCAGGGTTGAGTCACTTACAACAGCTAAAGCTAACGTATGCTGGTCAGGTCTGGGCTGGCAGCGGAGATGGAACTTTATACAAAGTTTGACTTTTTTTCCACATTTGGGAATTACACATTTTATGGATGGATGTGAAAGCAAGCAGTGAAGTTGATGTTTGAGGGCCAGTACGAGGTTCTGGCTGAAGAAGAAGGAGTCAGCTTGGACTTAAAATATGGAAATCTTTCCTATGACCAGATCAGAGGTTATATAGTAAAGCTTGGGTGGGCAAATATAAAACCTTCTGAGCTCTATTAATTAATTAATTAATTACATTACATTACATGAGTAAACTTCAGTTTTTGAACTGCTTAGCTGACAAACTCTAGTTGTGCTTGGACTCAAGGTTTCGGAATGTGTAAAAACAAAATCCCTGTTGAGTTTTGTTCTCAACATTTTTATCATAATACCAAAAGCTGTGTTGTTTAGCTAGCTTGGGCTTCTGTTTGGAGTTTTGCACTGAATTACGGCATTGCATACAGGATTGATCAATATGTCAAGTAGGAGAGTAGAAAACAGCAAAGGAAGGACCAAAAGGCAGATGTTGTTAAGGTTAAGGTTCAGGGTTCAGGTGGATGAAAATCAAGGCAATGTTGATAATCTTGCAGGAATGAGTGGAAATGGGCCACTTATATACTGCAGGACTGATGAGGGGAAGTGGAAACAGGTGAGCAACAACTATAAAGTCTGTGTGGCTCGTTCCTATGTAGGAGAGGTGATGGAGCCTTTGCATGCTGTCCATGGATCTGCAGGTAGTATAATGACTCTTTTCTACAGGGTCAGGGGTTAAGCCATCATTGAAAGATAGAAGATGAAAGATAATAACTCTACACATATTAACTTTAATATTTTCCAAAAACACAGAATCTGATATCTAAAAGCACTCTGGGATTTGGATACTCACTTTACAGTAGCATCCTTCCAGGGCCACTTTATACGAGACCTCTATAATAAGAGACTGGGGGTGGGTCCAGCTGGGTAACACATTAGCAGATCAACCAAACACTGTCTGAGTGTCTCGCAGCTCTCACCACCGCCCGGCAAGGTCACAACAAAGCTCTGCTCTGCATCATATCCACGTCTGATTTATGCTGGCGCTGAGGTGTTAGCACGCCAGTAAACTCCCCTCATTACGGGAAAATGCTGAAAAAAACACGTGTGTATTCCTGACAAACTGAACAGCTAATGTATCTCATGGTGAGCAACATCTGCTGGCCTGAGCAGGTCTCACAGGTGCTGAGGAACGCGTGGCGTTTTCATGGACGTCAACTTTTAATCCTGTGTATGTGACGTATTGATCATAAGGGATTTATGACTTTGAGATGTGCTGCAAATGCTTTCTACAAATGTTTTCAGAGTGTACAGCTGGGCTCCAACAGAGGACAGGAACCTTCACAAAAATGTGAAACCTCGAGACGGTGACACTTCCATAAACAGAGGTCCCTGTGAATAATCTGCTTTACTATGCTGACCATATAGGGTGTCGACTCTGCAGGGCAGCGGAGCGTGGCTGTGTCTGTGGAGCAGGGACAGCACTGTTTACACCAGAGCACTCAGGTCAGCACGACTTTTATAAGAATCCCTTCTTTTAATAAATTGGTATGCCTGCTGAGTAAAATAAGCAGATATCTGGGTGTGAAAGGTGCTGTGTCTCTAAAGCTTACAGAGTGTGTATGCTCTATATGGGGCCCTCATCACAAGAGCTGTTTATGTAATCCTACCGTTGCTGTCTGCAGGATATTATTGATCTTCAGAGGAACTCAAGAGCAAGTCAAGCCCAGCTGTCAGACTTTAAAACTCATTTGTAATGAGGAGCTCTTCGCTTATAAACACTCACAATCTTTGCACCAAATGGCAGCAGGCTGGATTAAAAACAATGAATTGAAAAGGTGGAGGGTTTGCAATAGCAGACTGAGGAGAGAAGAAGAGTCAAAGCCTGACCTTACTATGACTGGGCTACATGGAAGAGTCTGTTATTAAGATTGAGAGAGAACTCCTCGGGGAGTCTTTACGGTAACGTGTCTGTGGAATTTAGCTCAGATCAGCCAACATTCAGGGCCCCTTTAAGGGATACCTTTGACGATTGTACTCCAATATTTTTTCTTTGCCTGGCACGTGACCGATATTAGAAAAAAGAAATCCACATTTGTCCTTGAGCTACCCTAAAACAGACGTCAGCTTTGCCCTTTGAGGCTGACTGGTGCCTCTTGTGCAAGCTACTACCAACTGCACTAATGCCAAATATGAGCAGTACAGGACATTGTTTTTGTGAAACAACAAAACAAAACAGAGACATTATTCCTCAGAAATGACTTTGCTCTTTTATCACAGATACTATCCTTCAAACAAAGTCCCTGTTTTAGTAAGTAAGTCTCACGTCTGGCTATAAGTCGTCATGTTCTGTTTACAAAATGTAAAGCCGTTTTAAATGTTTGAATAGGGTAACAGTTATATTGTAAATGTACAGAAATAATGATTACAATTATTTGTCATTTCTGAGCCGAATGTTTTGAATGTTACTGTCCATTCTATTTCTCTTCACATCTGAATGTGAGACTTGGACATCATCTGTGGGGCCTCTGCTGCTTTCTGCTGCTCATGCATTGGCTGCTGTTGGAATGATTCCATCTTTTTTTCTTTTTATTCTAGTTTTTGAATTATTGGGAGCATATCAAGTCATTGCAAGTCAAAAGTCCAAGTGATGTTATCATGAGTCATTGGTATTAAAGTCAAAGTTACAGGTTTTTCTTTTGTTTTTCTTTGTCAAGTCATTTAGTCTGTTTAGTACTGTAAAAAAGTAATGTCGCAAGATCTCACAGAAGTTCAACGTAAGTTTGACACCATGGAAACAGTTTCATAGAATGCTATTTGAATGAGCTCCTCTCCCTCAGATGGAGAGCAGGCGGCAGCTCCGGAGACGGACCTTCAGGTAATGGCTCTAGAGCAGGGCTAGCTAACGCGGTGCTTGGTCTAAAAATAGAACTAGTCACCATGAAGCTCCGTCTAAAATTTGTATTTAAGCCGAGAGTTAAAGGCAGCTTTGGGCAGCAGCATCTCTTTTCACCAGGCCGGTGAACAAGTCACAGAAAGCAACAGAAGCTTCATTTAGAGCTGCACATGTTTTAATAAAGTACAAGAAAGCCTTTTCGGACGGAGAGGTCTTGAAAGGTGCAATGATGTTTATTGAAAACACTGTTCAAAGACGAGAAGAAAGGCTCCGATGTTACAAAGTTAGTGTTTGTACAAACAGGATATGATTTGAAGATGTGACAGTTAATGATTTCCTTAAGTGATACTTTGTACTAAAATATAACCGGTGTGATTTTAAACAAAATGCTACAAATGTGCTCATTCATACAAAACTGTCAATAAAGATATTTACAAAGATATCAGAGATGTGATAACTCTGACTTTCAAATGTTGAAATAGATTGAGAACATAAATAAATAATGTTGCATGTTTAAATATATGTTTCCTACCATGATAAATCATTGTTAATAATCATTGTGAGGAATAATTAACATTAACATGGGATCAAACAGTCTCTTCACATATATGAATATTTATTATTATTATTAATAATGATAATATTATCATTAAAGGTGAACCGTGCAACTATGTTATCCAGGAAGTTTGTATCAAACAAGTAGCCCTTCGTATTATTCAGCACCCTTGAAGTAGCTCTCAGTATCACAAAAGTTGGTGACCCCTGTGCTAGCGACTCGAAACGGCAGCAACAGGAAGTTTGTTGAGCCCCGATTTCCTGCCGGATCTGCTGCCATTACAAAGGTTAAACCTAGTGCTGCTGCTGTGACCCCCAGCGCTGTTGTCGCTATCATTTTTGGTCTGATAATTCATTGGTGACCGAAATCGCTATTTTATGTACAATACATTGAAAATCCAGATCGATTTTCTTGTGGTGCCAACAACATTAATTAAAGTAGGAGTGACTTTCTAGAATCAATGTCTCCAATAATCCACACACTTTGCTATCTGCATGGTCAGAACATGTGTTTTTCTTTGGTTTGGATGAAACAACCCTTTAGCAGCAACTCTGTTTGTAAGACAGTCATTGTGGATTGCAAAGGTTTGAGTTTAGAAGCGAACATACGGCAGTCCTCTCGAGGGGAAATGATCAGACATCACGTTTATACATTATCTGCCATACTCTACTCCTGCTCTGTATGCAATGATTAAAAGTCAATCATTTGTACTCAGATACTTGTCTGGAACCTTAAGTGTGTGTTTCTTATCAATATAAAAGCAAACCTGACTGAACACACACCATGGTCTTTATGTGAGAACATTCTCTCCGCCTCAGGGCTGCCTCGGGCTTTGTGGGACAAAATTGGAGTGAGCTCTGTGTGAAATTTGATTTGGTGGCTCCCAGCTGACCCACACTGAGGTTGTTAATCCCATCTGTCATGTCACCTGACAATAAACAGACAGTTAGCAGATTAATCAGGCAGACTCATCCATTATCAATGAATGTTATGATTCTAGCAAAACCAGTTTCATCTTTTAATTCCCTTCTGAAAACACACTTTATACACAGACTGTTATGTGAATCACTGATGGGTCTTTGTTGTCTGTGTTTCTCCTGCATTA
The DNA here is from genome assembly GCF_900634415.1 of Cottoperca gobio. NCBI lineage: Eukaryota > Metazoa > Chordata > Actinopteri > Perciformes > Bovichtidae > Cottoperca > Cottoperca gobio. The sequence goes on along the minus strand of NC_041358.1, from coordinate 4,244,771 downwards.
CCCTTTATATCTTTTTTTTAAATCATTTTTCAACACAATGTTGTATGTAAGGTTTTGATCTGCTCTTAATTGTATCTCTTTGTTGGTGTGTTGTGTTGTATCTGTTTACCTCATATATTACCTTTTATTAGTTGAATCTTTTGTTGTTGCTGGTTTTTTTATTGTATGTAAATCACTTTTCTTAAAACCCACTCATGCAGTTCTGACAAAGATTGTTCCATTCACGATGTTTTATTATTTGGGATTTGTTCTTATGTAAGAAAGAGCACAAAGAGAAAACTTACGCACATTTGAGTGCTGACATGTTTGTGCACAATAATGGGTTATAGCGTTTTCCTCAATGCTACAGTTGAATAATATAGGATTTAAATGAGTGCAGTATTTAGTATTCAAAAGTATATTTTGTTATCATTTATAATATTATTTTAATATTTATTTTCATTATTATCTTCACTAAAGGTGCTGGTCCTCTTCCCTCAGGGTCAATTTATCAGCTGCAGATTCTTGCAGAGCAGCCCTTTCCACGCTATAGTTTACTATTTTCTTTAACTACACCTCTGCTCCATTCACCTTTCACTGCTGCCTCGGGCTGCACACGTAATTTCTACGTAGTCTGCACATCTGTTTTCTGGATGACAGCTTTCACTGATCAGCTGGGGCTTCCACTGGACCAATGGAAGGAGAGCTCTGTATTTTCTCTGATTATTAGCTGAGGGCAGACATCTGGTTGTGTTTAGGAGCGGGTACTTGGACCTGGATTATTTGGTTTGGTTGCAGTACAGATTTGCACTCTGGAGGCTTGGCGGGGCGGTTCTCCGCACAGCATTCTGGATGGAAAAACACATTTTAATGAAGTCTGGCCTTCCCTCCTGCATCTTGTGCTGTGTGTCGCTCTGCGGGTCCCGACAGCAGAGAGCTGCGTTTTTATCACGAAGGTTGACGAAAGTTGACGAAAGTGGACGAAACTTCCAAATTAGTCGATGGTAATATCTTGTGTTCAGACCAGTATGGATCAGGCTTCTGATGAAAGGGAAATCTGATGGATTGAATGAATGTTGCAAAAAGAACCGTACTATTAGAAAGAACCCAGTTATACTCAATTCTCAGTCAAAGATGGCCTTCACCTACAAAATGTCAACCAAAGAGACACGTACCAACCAGGAAGAGGCTGAAAAAATAACAAAAACATAACCACTAAATAACATAAAATGGACAAAGAGACCAAAACAACTGCAAAGAGACACAAAATGACCAAAAACAAAAAGAGCAAACAGCTTCAAACAGACACAACCGCTAACAACAGAGACTAAACAACTGGAAAGTCTGTGTGTCTTGCTCCTGTGTAGTAGAGGTGGTGGTGCCTTTTGCATGTTTTAGCCCAGGAGCCCATTATGTCATAATCCATGCATGCCTTCACTTTATGGATTCATTGCACCTCTATGAAACACCCAAAACATCCCAAACCCTACTCTGGAAACAAGCTTTAAACATTTGACTGAGAATGGTATTAAAACGATTTAAATCTACATGTCAATGATATATTTGAAATCAACAACTATCCCAAAAATACAATCTTCCAAACAATATGAGTCAGTGGATTAAATCTAACTGTGTGGAAACATTTCCAGACATTCCTGTGGAATCTCCTCAAAAGTACTATTACAACTTCAATATATTCTGACCTCATCATAACGGCCCTGATTATGAAAAATGTTCATTAAACATATGAATGCACATGCTTATATTTCCCTGAGTCTAAGAAAGTCTGAAGTTAGTTTGATAGAAATAAATACGAGTTTTACTTTCACTGTGCATCTGCAGTAAACCCTCTTCTACAAGTCTCTGTAAATTCAACATGCTGGTTGCATAAAACGGTGATTTTAAATCAGCAAACACACCAGCAGGCAGCTTCTGCAACATGAATGTCATCTGCTCCACAGCTGATGTGCTTGTGTTGGCACAAATCCAAATTGCAAAAGTTCCATCTATCAAAAATAAACAGCGGTCGTCTTTTCTCCGTATGATTTTAGGAGTAATAGCAGTCTCTCAGAATGCTTTAAACCTCACTGACGTTTAAATGATGTCTATGGGTAAAAAAAAAATAATCATAAAAAATAATCATGAACAAATGTATCAGCGCGTTTACACATACACATAAAAAGCCAAGTATGAAAGCAACCAAACACACATAAGGTCTCTGGATTCTAATCTGTTTATCTGTTATATATAAATTAAAATGGCCTCCCGAGGTGGTTTGAGACACTTTGGGGTTGAGGCCACAAGTTGGTCGAGTGTAAATGAATGATGTGTCTGCACAAGTCACGTGTTCTGCTATGCTCCTCCTAAGAAGTTACGACTGCAACCACACCAGCGGAAACATAAACTCACAACAACCACCTCAGATGAAAAACAGTTATTTTCACAGGAAGCTGCGATCACACCCCTGCTGTGTGAGGAAGATGTGGCCAGGTGTAGATATCATGTGGATCTGGATGGAAGGAGAAGTAAATGATACTTAATAGTGATCTAATAGTTCACTTTTGGAAGTTGTCAGCCTAACTTTCATTTGTGGTGCCTGAAGTCCATTTGAGAAGCAGAAATATAAACAGCTTTCTCAGATAAGACACTTTGTCCAAACAGTACAGTCGGAGCCAATGCTGGTACATTTGTTCCAGTTTGTTTTTGTTTTCAGTTTAGATTTGTGGCTTGGGCAGCAAATCAGTCAGTATAATTAAGTGCATGGGAGTGTGTGCGTGTGTACATGGACAAGCATATTGCATATGTGCATGCAAAGGAGATTAAGTAAAAAGGGGTACAGAGAAAAAGAGACGCTAACATTAATTGAGTGGGAGATGTTTGTGGTAGAAAGCTAGTTATGATTGAACTTTTTCATTATGAGTAATGTAATTTTAGGCTACAGAGTTTTCTTTTCTCCCTTTTCTTCCCACTGGAAACACTCTAGTGTTTTCCAGCAATAAGTACAAGGGCCTCAGATGTCTAAAAAAATACACACATGCTGTACCCATGTGCCACAGTGAAATTGCAAGTCAGCAGAATGAGACTGTTTTATGGATTCTGGCAGCAATATGAAATGTAGCATAGTCATATTTTTGGTGCAGCATACATAAGAACCAGCTGTGATGTGAGGCTAAAGTTAGCATGCCTCAGTCAGGGGCTACAGTTTCATCCTGGCTGAAAAAGAATACCCCAACAGGAAAAGACGCTAACTGGAGCAGTGGTTTAAAACATTTAATAGATGAACTAACGTTTCCAACAGAATGAGAAGAGGGAACAGTGTTGACGTTATGTCAAAGACGTCTCTGTGTTGTGTTGCAGAGATAACTACTGAAGTTAGCATGCCAGCAGCTAGCTCCGTCTGTAATATCTCTGTAGCTCCAGTCTGACCTCAGTCCAACATCAGAGGACGAAGTAGAGCTACACCAGGGGCTCGTCGATCACGTTGAAGGTACAGCCCTCTTTAAGTGGCAGCCAAACTAAAAGATGGCTGAAAGCTCTTTGTAACCTTTGTCACCATCACAACCACCCGCTCCTGGCAAAAAAACACATTCGGCAGCAAAAAAAACAAGAGTCAACATCAGTGTGGCTTTTTACCATTGGAGACAGCTCTTGGGGGATAAAGACATTGGGTTTGACGCTGAACTTGCAACGTTTCTTTCAGACTGGAAACATCTAAAGTTGGCTATTTAGCTAAACATTCAAACTATTTTGCAACTAATGACAAGACAATATATGCCGTCAATATATGGTTTTGAAGTGGCTGTTTTCTTGCTGCTATGGTTTTAATGATGAGTTAAGCAAGCTTTAATATAAACTATAGGCCGGTGCCCCAGTGAAGATTATAAGATAGTAGTGTTATTTTGACCCACTCGTATTTTACCCTGCTGTTAGTTAGGAGTTGTTGTTCTTTTCATAACTGATGCAATGCTCCCCCTGATCGTGGAGCATGTGGCCAGGCAGTACACGTTGTTCCTTTAATGTACAACTTGTTCAAACTCAAATTGAAGCCCTTTTCTAAATTACTCCACAAAACAAAACTTGTATAAACTTTTAGTTCTTGATTCTGATGTTTTATATTTGTTTATTTAGATTGTCACTTATTTCATTGTCTGTTTCTTTTGAATTTAATTGCATTGTTTTTCCATTCATATTCCTAATTGCTCCTGTAATACTTGCTTTACTAACCTGCCACTTTGTGTCTTCTCTCCATGTCTTTCACTGCTTTGTTTTGTTTTGCAGCACTGTTTTTTGAAAAGTGCGATATAAATATAGTCATTATTATTACTTCTTCTTCTCTGTTAACTAGCAGATTACAGCCATATGTAAAGTGCAGCTGCCTATACCTCCACCTTCTGATGAAACTGTGCTTTGCAAAGCCTGGTTTCTTCTCTCCAAACCAGTTGATGAAAACACGCCTAATTCACATTTCATTATTGCGACATTTGAATGGAAACACGACTGTCTAGCCAACATGATATGAAGTATTTGATTTCTAATAAATGTGTGAAAGGTTTGTTTCTTAACTTTTTGTCTGAGAATGTGATTCTGTGAAGCAACATCTTTAGTCCGTCTCTGTGGCCCCAGTTGATCACAGGACGTGCTGTTATTGTTCCAAACCTCATTACAGTGATGTGCCATGGGACAGGAAGATGTTGTTGTGAGGCGAAGGTACACACAGCCTGGTAATGTGCTCTCATCCCCCTCAGAAGTTTAAACCAGCCAAAACGTCTCACTTAACTTAATTCAAGTAATCATGTTTAGGAGCAAAAGTCTGGTCTAAATTAGTGCGGCCTCCCCAGCGCCATTGTTTGGAGGGCTGCAGCTAAAACAAAAAGTCCTTTTTAATTTGATCCTGTATTCGTCATACACTATTGTCTGGGACACATGCAATCAGCCACTAAATGGATTAGCTGCAAGAGTGTAAAAGCCAAACAACAAATGTGGGTTCCAGGTACCCAAAGGGGGAAAGCTGGAAAAGAAAATAATGACATCATTGTGGCTCGATGAGGTGGGTGAGTGTTCTTTTAAGAATTCAATATAAGTCATTAGTTGGACGTGAGTGTCGCAGCATGAGGATGATAGTGTGGGAAAAGACACAGATGTGACATCACAGAGGCTTTAAAGGGGTCATGTGCACGAGTCAACCCAAACCTGAGCTGGCATAAGGAGAGGCTGCTTTACTATCGGCCCCTCCCTCTCCACTACTCACACTGCTTACTCCAGGGCGTGCTGCTTACAGCCATCTCCAAGGAGCTATAATCAAAAACATGAAGATGAAGCAGTGAGGACCCCCCCCCCCCCCCAAACCTCCAGCCAGAAGACCACATGGTCTGTATCACATTATGAGCTCACCAGAGACGAGTCATGAGCGCAGTGAGCCAGGCCCAACACATCATCATTACAGCTCATTGTTCCGAACTGAGTCCACACACACAATCACAATAGCAGAGAAATCATCAAACAACAGTCTTGTACATTATTATGAAAATTTATTGGACATATTGGGTATACAGATATCATGCGTATTTACAGCATAAAAAAAGTTTTAAAAACAGAAGGAAATAATAAAAAGTTGTACACATTTACAACTCCCAAAAAGGCAATCTTGGCATCATGGGAAAGCTCAAACTCTTCATCGTTGGCTTTGAGACTGAAAAATAAATGTAAAACTGCAATAAAACCACAATGGGGCCCCCACATCATCCAACGGCAGTATAATCTATAAGGATTGCAATTTATTTTTAGTTCAAACATAGGCACAGAAAACACTCGCACGCATACCATCACACACATAGTACACAAATAACACATTCATAAAAACATGAGGTAGTCAAATGGTTAAAAAAATACAATCAATAACTAGATATATGGATTTGTGCTCCAATTACAAGTTTTTCACCATTAGCTATAAATCATATAGTGAAAGTATCTTTTAATACTATAATAATACTCATCTTATCCAATACAGCATCTATATTTCACATGTCAACCCAGTCTCCTAAATATTTTTCTTGCCATATAACAAAACTGTATTAACAATTATGCTTTGAAGGAAACAAAGCTTTAAACACGTGGGTAAAGTTGTGAGTTGAAACAAAAGTCCTTGGTTGGAAAAGATAAACATTTTGGGTCAAAATAAGTATGTTTCTAAGGTAACTTAAGTTACGTACGTAAGTTAAATTGTGTACGTAAATTGAAACAAGTCAATGTTGTCTCTCAACTCTCAGGAACGGTATGGATACTTTGAGTGAAAGAGTATCTCTAAATGATGTAAAATGAGAAGATTAGATCCAGAACAGCAGATGAGGCTCAGCCACTTTAACAGCGTGACACAAGGGGGGTGGAGGGTGGACAGTCCATAAGAGACAATAATGCTGCTCGATAACAGCAACAGTGTTACTAATGTATGTTTACTATATAACTGAGGTTCAGGCACGGACACACCGGGCAACAGGCCCCGATAACACAAGTTCTAATGTCCCCAAGTGGTTCTAATACTCAATAGAAATGAAAACAGTTGAGTTTACAGGATCAAAATAACAAGACAGTTGGATTCTCTCCACCCTCCATTCTAACAGAATACATACACACGTATTACACTACCACTTTCATTTTGGTTTACCTCCTGCCATTTTTAACGTTCTTTTATTTTCTTGTTTCATTATTTAAAGGGGAAGCACGTCATTGTTGTGAACAAAAGGCCCTAAACTAGTTTGTTACAGGACAATACAGTAACTGAGGAGGGACAATCAGTGTGTGTGGAATTGACTCAATCATTCAATACTTTGTTAAAAATAGAGTTTTATATTCATTGCTACAGCTTATCTTCAATCATGTGACATTTTGTATTAAACGTATATTCATTTTGCAAGGTTACCGGTATATAACGTGATCTCTTTACTTCATATGAAAGGATTTCTTTAGGTAACACATTATCTATACAAAATAGCAATCAGACGATGACAAACTATAATAATGTTCAAACAAAACAAAAGCAGTTGTAACTCATTAACATAATGGTGCTTGATAAGAATGTTTATATATATTCATTACAAACTCATCACATGTTTTATGACACTTACTACAATAAAGAATTGAAATATATTAGTTCAAATATATATATATATATATATATATATATATATATATATATATATATATATATAAAAAAGCTGAATCATTTATCACAAATATGAATATTTCAATTCCATCAGTTAAAGTGTCACAGAACATGCCATGAGGCTTTTATGAATAAAGCAACAAAGATCCCCTCACAAACATGTGTTATGTATGAGCTCATCCACAATTCACAGTACTTAACACACATAAAAGACAATAAATTCTCTTGGTAAATATATTCCAAAATATAATTTTATACACAAATATATATTTAGACTCTGTTCCCTCTGTAGAAAGCTTTGCACATGTTTACATAAGAAAAAAAGATAAAAGGCTTTGAGATAATATACATTCTGCTTTTCTTCTCATGGTTAAATGGTTGCAGAGAAAGTTCCCAGTCAGTCCAACACAGTCAGAAGAACACATACAGGGTAAAGGAAGGCACTACAGCAAACATTTATATTATTCTGAGGCGGCAGTTTAAAAAAACAGAAGATAATAAAAATAAATGTCCATAACAATGGGCTTCGGCTACAGTTTATATAACTCACCGTCACTGCCCAGATTTATACAAAGAGATAAGAAAATCCATACACTGTACACTGTTTGACTTTATAATGTAACAAATCTACTCTCCCTTGGACTCTCTGATAAGAAGACAATCAGCTGAGTTAGTTTAAATATTTATCAAGTGAAAATGCCAAATATTTAACTTTTTCTCAAAGGTGAGAATTAAGTAACAGCCCGAGTGTAAAGGGTCAGTGTCCTACGATGTCATTCAACACCACGATTCTTGTTTCGTCACTTTTAAAATGAGAAATGGTATTAAGTTGCATCTCACACTGATAAATATTGTCTAATCTACAAGTACGAGAACAGAATTTGCACACACTCCGCCTCATAACATTTTCAAATATTTACAATATTCACAAAAATATACAGGTCTTTAGAGAATAGTTTGGCTTTTTGGGAAATAGGATTAATTAATATTCAAGAGTGAAGTAAAAAGACTGATACCATTCGGATGTCGGTACACTAAGTATAGAGCTGGAGCTAGACGATTAGCCTAGCTTAGCATAACACTGGAAGCTTTTCTGTAACAGTAGCAACTTGTTCTTAAAAGTGTTAAAGTATTTATCTAGTCTAAGTATTTAAATCTACTTCTAGTCCTAAAAATGATGTTCCCATACAACAAAACTGTATTCTTCATTAAATTCAAGACAAACAGTTAAGATTATGGTCTGGCTTAAAATAAGTAAGTTTGTCACGTAATTTAAGTTACGCTAAATAAGGAACGTCCTTTTTACGAGAGCAGGCTGTTCCATCTAACTTTTTGATAACAAGCTAATTAAAAACATTTCCCAAAATGATGAACTATTCCACAAACACGACTGGTAAAAGGGAACCCATAATGCCCCTGGGAAGTTGTGTACATGAAATTGAGACTACATCTACTGAAATGCATTTTACATGCAAAACACGCCTTGCCAACCTGTGTGTGTAAATCCATTATGAAGGAAGTATGAGTACATTATAAAATGTGGCATTTTATCAGCATGTCTTTCACATTTTTCTTTCACATTTTTTGGCGTTTACTCTTCTGTATACATTCAATATCTATCTTGCCTCTTATAAAAGCCATTGTCTCCGTCTGTCAAGATGATGACTTACGTTCATACTGCACTTTTGTCCGCATGTTAATAGTGGTTGCTTTGCTCCTTTGCCACATGGTTGCACTATGTGAAGTGTTACAGTCCAGCCATTAACATCTCACCTACTAATACTGACATCCCTGCAGCCTGATTGCTTTCCTTGCTGTTGGAGTACACCTGCTTGTTACCGACAGCCTACATCTCACCATTTAAGGTCAAAACAAAAGGCTGTGTTGTGGTCAGAAAAAACAGCACTTGGATTGGAAAGAAATGCAAGAAAATAATGTTTTTCTCGTAGTGTTTTTTGTACTAAATATGGAGTGAGGCAGCCAAGCTGGGTCTAGCTTCTATTACAGACAAGTAACACCAAGACCGTTTATTAGTCTAGCACAAAAAAGGAATTTACAGGACCAAAGGTGTTATTGTGTGTTTTTTTTAAATCATACTTTTTTCCTTCCTATAACATCCCCAAAAAATAATTCCTTTCATGGAAGGAGATCAACAAACCGGTCCCTGTAAACTGTCGGGCCCTTCCTGTGCAGGGTTCGGCGTCCGGCCAGGTTGTGTCCTGGGCTACGCCGTGCTGCTGCTGGAGCAGGGTGTGCTCTGTGTGCTGCCGATACTGTGGGCCGCGCTGCTGTTCTCTGAGACCGGCTGGGACTTCTGGACCTGCTGTGGGCCAGCTGTCTCACCTAGACAGAGACAGAGAGAGACAGAGACAGAGACAGAGACAGAGAGAGAGAGAGAGAGAGAGAGAGAGAGAGAGAGAGAGAGAGAGAGAGAGAGACAGAGAGAGAGAGAGAGAGACAGAGGACAGAGACAGAGAGAGAGAGAGAGACAGAGAGACAGAGAGAGAGAGACAGAGACAGAGACAGAGAGAGAGAGAGAGAGAGAGAGAGAGAGAGAGAGAGAGAGGAGAGAGAGAGGAGAGAGAGAGACAGAGAGAGAGAGAGAGAGAGACAGAGTGAGAGAGGGAGAGGGAGTGGAGTTGGACCAAAGAGAGATTGAATTTGTTATATATATATTACAGAAAGGCAGGAGCATGACAAATTGGTTTACTTAAAGCTACAAAGTGTACTCCTTTGAGATGCTGGAACCTCCATTGTTCCTCTGTGCTCAAAAGTTTAAAAGAAAAAAAAAAGTACTGTTTAATCTCTTAGCGTTTACTATGACTGTCACTGCCTGACATAAACCTTACACTTTAGTTAAAATACAATTCTTATCCTGATATTTTGTGCAGAGCCATCACACATCCAAGCACGAGTAAAAACAATCACCTTTTCAGTGCAAAGCACTTGACTAAATAATGCAAGAAGAACTCTGGACTTGATCGGTGCTAACTTTTAACATCTTCAAGCATAATCTGCCACAGATTTACAAAGAGTTTTCAACTGCTGGGACCTGAGAAATGTCACCTCAGAGAGCCCAGAAACAACCCGTCACTTCCTATCTCACATATGACATTTTGAAGAAAAGAGAAAAGGAGGAATCATGTTCATAGACTTCATTTCTCTAGTTATCTGGATTCAATTAGCTCGGCTTTAGTAGATAAAGCAGAACAAACACAGGACAGGACCTTCTGACTAGCGCTCAAACTACTGACTGGTTTATTGTTCTATGTCTAAATAAGCATTTAATTTCATAGACTCTTGGGATCTAGCGCTTCAAATGAAGAGGAAAATAAAAGTGCTTACATTTGTTCACAAAAAACGTCTCTAACAGACAATGAACAGCTTTGGAAGCCAAGTCTGTGTTTAATTTGACTATTTGGCACAATTGTTACTGCAGTCTTTTCCTTGTTTGCTTCCTACCTTTATTTTTCCCTAAAAAATGGAGATGGAAATGTTTTTTCTTAGATAAGTTTTCCAATCGATAGTTTGGTTTGTACTTAAAGTTGTGTGTGTATGTAAGGGTGCTTGCATATATGACAGGCATGTGTTCACAGGCGATGTTGCATCCCGCTCCCTCTTTGCGGCCCCTTAGTTCTGCTAATGTTTACCAGAGCAGAGCTGCCAGAGGTCTTTCCCTCGCAGGACGAAGACCTCTGCAAAAACAAAGGGACTTGGATTCACCTCATCTGTCCAAAGATATATAAAGTCCAATGTTATCTTTCTAGACAGGAGAGATACAGGCTGCTTTTATGTCACTTAAACATACTTTGTATGAAAACTAACTCAGAGACTGCAAACTTACAATGTCTTAAACAAAGTGTCCATACAGAAAGCTCCCCTGAAGGCCCTGACATTTCCTCAAACTCACTAACACTAATACCACTAATAACAAGTGAAAATAATGATGTTTGAGTTAAAGGAATGACTTTGTCACTAGTAATATGAAGTGAACAATGTTTCTATGATTAACAATGTGGACGAGCAGCATCATATTGTCAGACTTAATTAAAAATGAATCCATTACTACACGGCTTGAGGAATACTACAACAGACATCTGGACTCTAGAGACATTTTCTTTTATTTCTGACTCAGTCTCAACCATCAGTCAAGCCAATTACCAGACTAACCTGTCTTACAATAAAATCCTATCTGAATGGACAAGGTGAGACAGAGAGAGAGAGATGACATATTTGAGAGAACAGACCTAATGCAGTGTCTGAACTTGCATTCTTCCGTACTAACTCTTGCTATTTTGAGTGCCTAAGTATGGCACAATGCAGTGCACCATGAGTACCCTATGAGAACTCATTACGGTCAAAGAGTTGTGGGGAATAAAGTGTGTAAAACATGGAACATGAACGTATGCACCAAATCTCATGGCGATCCATCTAACAGCTGTCAAGGAACTTGACTTAAAATCTACAAAACTCCACCTCATGGTGGCGCTAGAAGAAAGGTCGGAGGATCACCAAAGTCTTTAGAATTCTTTTTTGGGTACCATGAATATTGGGACCAAATGTATTGTCAATTGGTGAAACAGTCGTTGATATCTGAACCATAGTGGTCAAGATAGCTTATCTTACTATTGTGCAGTGTGTGATCACCATTTTTTCTAACCTTTTAGCATACGATTGGATTTCAGAGCAGATAATGTGTGACATTTCTCTTTATGCAAGTTATTCAGACTGCTTTCACAATCGGTTTGAATTTTTCATTCGTATGTTATTTTAGTAATTGAGCAGAGGTAAGGAGCAGATCTCTTGGCAGACATGACTGCAGCCCTGGCAGAATGCAGGCCGACTGTAAGTGCCAACATAATGAGCTAAATGTCAAATGATATATTGTGGGGTGCTTTTTTAAGGCATTTCTACTTGTAATTGCCCAATATGGAAATAAACTGTATCGGATACAAAACCTCAAACATAATGCCAATGAGTAGCAACTTAAAAAGAAGTTTCTTTCTCAAGAGGTCAGGAACATTGTCCTCAGACCCTGAGGGGATATACCCAAACCTCATTTCATGTTTCATCCTTCTGTACACAAGTTTAAAATACACTCACACTATTTTGGTGGTTGTTTTGGGGTTCTTGGGGTTTACATGGAACTGCCAATATTGCCATGTAAGGTGCTTTCAGCTAAGTGAGCTTAACACGCCCAGCTAAAGCCTATCTTAATAACATCAACAGGAACATGTTGTGAAAGTCTTCCCAGAATGACTATCCTTACACCTGTTTTTCTCTCCATGTATACTTCTAATATCTTTGTAAAACCAGCCAAAAAGGCACTCCAGGAAACCCGTGAAGCTTAAATAAAGTGGCTTTCTAAAGAGGAGCCAATACCAATGTTGTGATAAAGATAAGGGCACTAAAATCTGACATCTGATCTTTTCTGCTGCATGAAATCCTGTTGGGTAAACACTAGATATGACATAGTATGACTGGAACAGTTTGTAACAGTTCTGACAAAGTGTCCGGATCTTTGCTACAGTCACAACTATCAGGGAGGATGATTTACTAATCCAACCATTTAACACTGTCCAACGGTGAGTTTCTTTACGTAACCTCAAACACTCACATTGGTGTATTTTCTAAAAGCCTCGACTTCTAAACTGAAACACCCTGACCCTGTTTAAAAGACGTCCATGGCAAACGCATCAGCAAGGGAGTCAAAGGGTCAATGGCATGGCGGATCACCAGTCAAGCAGTAAGGCCAATGAGAACAGGGCAGCTCTATGCAACGGTGAACTCAAGAGGGCTGCTGGAAGCGCACTTCCTCCCAGGGGTCAGCAGGCTAGGGATGATGGGGAAGCTCTTGGCATCTAATGGACAGATTGTGTGTCTTTTCCTGTAAGGGCTGCTTAACCCAACAAGGGGAATTTCCAACTCGTCTCCAGCCATTGTACTGAGAATATTCGCTGACCACCCCGCAGCTCCCAAAACATTGAAAGGCAGGAAAGAGAAGAGCCCTCGCTGCTGACCAACAGGATATATTTACAGTAGAGGAGTCAATCTGTTATTGTGAACTGGCCTCTGTCAGCAGCAGGATGTTTGGCATTCCCCGCGGCACATTTCTGGCACAGTGACACTCGAACATTCCTTTGCATCTTATCTTTTCATTAATGTAGAGGGGAGCCGGGGCTGTGGAGCAGCAGGTAAAGGACCTACCTGTGTGTGAGTAGATAAACCACAGTGCTCCGGTCAACAGAGCCCCTATCACGAAGGCTGCGAAGGCGATCCCCACCACTGTCGGAGTGTCCAGCACGTAGAGCGTGTCTGGGAAACAAAGCAGCACACAGTTCATACATGTTGACAACTTGGAAATAGACAATACATTACAAATAAATAATAACACCACTTGCCAGATACAATGTTATACAAATGTTTTACTTAAAAACATGCATAAAGTAAGATAAGATTCATTCCAGCATATAAATAACTATAAATAGTCATAGTCATATACAGTGAAATTATTAAAATAATAATAATCTTAGTGGTTCATCTTTAACACCATGTGTTTATTTAATTATTTGTTTCGAAATGTCTTATTTATTTCTATATTTAATTATTAACACTCTGGGGCTCCATATAATTCACATCATAGACAAAACATGTAAATATGCTGTAAAGAAGACTTACCATGAACAGAAGGCTCCTCTGTGCTTTTGGGTGCTCTGTCAGAAGGAGTGGCTGCAAAACAAACATAAATAATGTCAAATTAATGTATGTTGAGCATCAAGTATAGTGATGCACAGTATACATTATGCATTTTAATTGTTCAAAAAGTCAGCCTGTCAGCCTCAGGACAGAGGAGCAGCAGATTACTGATATTGTCCTGTGTTGATAAGCAATTCTCTGAGGAATGTGACACAGCAACCTGAACCAAGAACATTCAGGAAGAAAGCAGCTATTCTGTCAGCTCAAGGATGAACCTACTGACTCCGACCAGTTTATTTCAAGCCATCTGGAAGGCTTTCAAAAGTGAACTTTATCTGTAATGATGTCTTAACAAACAATACAAAGGCGCTTTTGTAACGGGCAATCTAAAGAGGCGAGCTTGGTGCATGTCCAAGATTAAGGCACAATGGGTGCTATTCTTAGATAGAACACCTTTGAGTTTTCATTTAGCATAATAGACGATGACAGGACATCAGAGAGACTTTAATTTCAGAGGGGACGATTGCCAGAGGACGTCCTCTCTGCAACCCCCCGACCCCACCCCATCGCTCCAGTGTTATCTGTCCCGTGTGACTTGTTGTGCTAAGACTGCAGAGAGTGGTCAGTAATGCTTTCAGCCACACGCGCAGAACAGAGAGGAAGAGCCGATAAAGGGAGGGCAGCAAAAGACAGTGGTGTGCAAGTCCGTATATTTTGTGTGAAATTGTCGCACATTTAAAAATAGATGCACCCTCACGTTGTGTCAATCCCGTTTGCACACCGACTCTGAAACTTTTGTCCGTCATTAAAGTTTTCAGAACAGGTTCGATTTTCTGCATTTTTCACATCGCTCCAAAGCCTTTAGAGACTTGTTTGACCACTCAGAGCCACCATACAGGCAAACAGCATCATCCAAAACGGCACCTGATTGTTGCAGGTGATGGTAGAACAGCTGCGAAACGGGAATGATCTAATCAAAGAATGTATGAACGATTAGACAGTAGTTATTGTGCTCTAGGCAGCTAAACTCAGACTCAGTGCAACGTTTCTGTGTGGATCGATTTTTATTGGATGACGGGTTTAAGAAATGCATACCAAATATACGGACTTGGTCTGCAAAGGCCTTAACTTGACTTATTATGTTTTATGTGGAGACATTTACATGACTCTTGTCTTATAACGCCTATGGTTATCAAGCTGAAAACTCAATGTACCTTTTCAAATAACGCCTTGATGTGTATGGGGAATAATACCCTGCTGGACGTCTGTCAGGTCTTGACTCTTGCTCAATATCTCAACCGAAACTGACAGCACCCCAGAAGTTAAACTCATGACTTATGTTCTGTTGCCAGAGTTCTGATATCTCTATGAACGTCATTTGTTTATGTAAGTTTTCTTGCTATGGAATGAGAGAACATGTTTTTGTTAAACTCTGACCTCTCCTCACACAGCGCAGAAACCACTGATATCCTCTTCTGCAAGACCCTTGGAGCTGGTTGTTCGTACATATAAAGCCAAATACAGTTGACCTCGACAGTTCAAAGCTCGTTACTGCAATAAGCTTGTTCCATAAGGCTGTTAGCACCACATACAACTGATAATATACAGTGGTATTATTTAGTTACTGCTCACAATCATTATTATTAACTGTACTTGTGGACGATTTATACTTTTAATAGCCTCAATTTGCTGAGGTGTAAATCCAAACTTATGTAGAGACATAATGTTCTTTTAAAACAATATTTTTATGATAAAGTTAACTTCTTGACATCCATCCAGTGAAGAGAACAAATTGACCTCATTCAGCAGGTTTTAAGGTGATACATCAATATAGATATCTGTCTCCGAAATCAGATCACATCTTAGAAAGATGAGCAATCTCAACACATTAACTTACAAAGTATATTTTATAC
The DNA here is from genome assembly GCF_900634415.1 of Cottoperca gobio. Taxonomy (NCBI): domain Eukaryota; kingdom Metazoa; phylum Chordata; class Actinopteri; order Perciformes; family Bovichtidae; genus Cottoperca; species Cottoperca gobio. Next base: position 4,229,024 of record NC_041358.1, on the reverse strand, counting down.
ACTGCAGTTTCAGTCTGTCCAATATTTCTTATACAATAACCCTGATATTATGCAGTTTTTCTATCTTCTTCCCTTACTCTTTGCAGAATAAACGTAGTACTACAGCTGTAATAATATAATCTACACTGCCAACCTCACAAATAAATGATACTTTTCCTGAACGTTACCAGATCCAATAAAATTTATTGTGAAGCAGTAAATCTGCTTCTGATGGCTGGGCTTTGAGGCTGTTATATTTTTCCATGCACAAGTTGGCCACAAGTGGCCCTGTTGAGCTCTTTGGGATACTGTCCAGTGCAGAACTGTGGCCCTTGAAAAGGCTGCTTGTTTTGTTTGCCATCCTCGCATGAGAGATGCCTTTGTGTTATAAAACACGGCCTTTGAAATAGAGGGGGGTTTTTTTTACTGTGTTTATTGCATATTTGTGTTTACTTAATCTCTGCCATGGAAAATAAACCCGCTGCACTGGGATATTGGTGTGGGCAGTGCATGTTGCTGCCTACTCTGGACTAGTTTACTGTAGCTCACTCACTCATTACTGTGTCTGATCACCAGTATCTTCAGCAGCTTCTCTAACATCCACACTGGAACTTCTGTGCTAAAATGTGACTGCATCTACTGTACATCTCTGACCAGCATTGAAACTCTATATGCAATTCAAATGTAATAAATCTACCCACTTCTGTTGAACAATTTTTGCTTTTTTCGCTTTTTTGATAGTTATAAAAAATGTCAAAAAATTGTTTTTCAAAGTTAGAAATCTAATATAAACAAACATTTTGATTTAAAAGAGTTGTGGCCAATATATGTACTGAACGCATGGCTGCAACTAACAATTATTTTCATTATCAATTAGACTACTTATTATTTTGCCTGATCAATTGATTCATCTTTTGGTCCCTAAAAAGTGAGGAAATAGTGAAGAAACCCTCACTAATAGACCAAGTTTACATATTAATATTGCTTGTTCTGGTCATCCAACAATCTACAACTCAAAGACATTTCAGAGGCTGGATCCTGTCAATTATTTGGATTTCTTGTTTAAAAATGATTTAAAGAATTAATAAACTATCAAGATTGTTATCAATTAAGATTCAGCCAATTGGCTAACAGTTGCAGCTCTAACTGAGTGGGACATTTTACATTTTGCATTGGTGGATCCAAGGGTCCAACCCTGGAATTGGTCATCTCAGATGCCACACAATTGGCTTCTAAATTCCTAGCAGGGCGTGTGTTACGCGACCATTTTAGTATGAATGTGTTATGCGTTAGTAAATCAAGGCCAAATCATTTCAAATATCCTGTAGCTGCCACTGCTGGTCAGTGCCTTCTAGTGGGTAAACTATGTGTGTGAGACTCTTTTAATCTGCCACAAATACTGTATAGCTTACATCTATGTGTTAGTTACCAGGTGACGTATAAACCAATATCCACAATGAGCTTAAATAGGCTAATATAGGCCATGCTGTTATGAGTCAGGTTCCATCTCACACTGATGCGATTTATATTAAACTCATGAATCAATGAAGTTGACTCAAACTGACCACTGGTCTCTTGTTGATGTCATTGCTCAGAGGGGAGGCTGATTAAAAAAAGTTCTGGCTGTCCACCAGAGATTGGGCACTCATGATATCACCCCATCTCATCTTAGGTCATAATTAGCTAAATGTGAGCGTGGTTACCTCAGGCCTCCCCCACATCTGCAGGCTGCTCTCACTCACAGCCCCTGAGACGCTGCTATACAGCAAGTGAATGAATGAGTGGCTAAACAAGTGATGATGGCTGGACATCGACTCCCCTCACACTCCTCCTTTCTTCCCCTCTCTAGTGGAAGGCTGAGGCCACAGTAAAGGTCCTAAGTGAAAACAACTGGTGCTGTATGATTCCTCTTTTTCCACCTCTCCCTCAGCATGGACCGGTCCAGAGCAGCCGAACTGGGCCTCAGTGTTAGCACACGCCCCTAAACTGCAGTCGACCACATGCTAATGTGCGCACACACACACACACACACAAAATTGTGTACAGGCATTAATGTAAACACGGAAAATGTGCATTTACACGCACCTGCATACACAATGACACAACACACAGTGCAGTTAATGATAAACACATGTGGGGAAGTGATGTGCTGTATTTCATGTCCAAGAATCGGAGCAAACTTTCTCCTGCTCTTTCGCCCGCTCAGACTCCATTCTCTCTTCACTCCAGTTTCCTTATCACACTTTACACTCAAAACAATGGAAAGAAGGGCTTAATTCATCATGTGATGAAACCGAAACATGGATGAGAGTGACAAGAGCTGCGTCTTGTTCAGGTTGAGCTCATGGCATAATGTGTGAAATGTGTGTATGTCTTTTTCTTAACTAACCTGATTCGTCTGGTTGTCCAGATCCATCCACCACGACCAGCGGCTTGGTAGACGTCTTGCTGGTTATCATCATCGCCATGATATTGTCCAGAGAAAGAGAATCGCAGGTCTGACTGGGTTGTAAGCACTGTGTGGACAAAATTTACTTGAACTTAAAACTAAAAAAAATGCACAGTGAAGAGACAAAACAAAGAAGAAACATGTCACTCTGTATAAAGGCTCCTCTTTAAAAGAGAAAAAAAACATTCACATGTCTCTTGTCATATCCCAAAGTATAAACCTAGAAATCAAACTATTGAGCCTACACCTGATCTGAAGCAGAATATAACAATTAGCTTCACATTCACAAGTTAGCTACAATTGTCTCACTGCTTTTTTGAGGCGACAACATGTGAAATAAAAGGAGGAGTGCTTGCTAGAGATTGTATGAGTTGGATAGATAATAGTAAGAGAACAAATGAAGATTATGGCTAAGACAGATGCTTGTTTTGTCCTGCAGCTGGATACTTGGCAACTGTCACATTGATTCATGTTTCCTGATACTGAATGGCTCGGGTCAGCCAGAGTAAAGATTGTGCACTACTACACCGACTTAAATCTTCTCAAATTAAAACTTTGCTAATACTATATACCTCCGGAGAGTCTAAAAGCACTGATGGCTTGTACAGTGAAATCTTTAAACACTCAAAAGAATAAAAGTCATTTGGAATAGATAAGGACTGCATACCGGTGGCATTCCTTGGTTGCTCTGAGATCTCTTGGAGCACAGAGACATCTCACAGTGCAGGAAGAGCAGGGACTTGTTGAACTTTGAGTTGAAGGTGAAGCTGAAACTTTGCTTTTTCGCCTGTGTGTGAGGGACAGGGAAGTCCCTCTGAGGATAGTACTCCACAGACTCATCTGTTGGGCAGACCGTCTCAATGAGAGTGTAGTCTGAGACCACACTGGGGTCGGAGTTGGGAGAAATTAAGCACGATAAGATGGTGAACCCCAGCTCCGGATCTGATGCGGCTGATGTGACCTGACGCACGTGAGAGAAAAGATAAAAGTCATATATTTATAAAACCCATGGATCATTCGTCAATTGTAATGGCTCTCTGTGTAAGTAAGACTAAAGTCCTAATTGATGAAGGAAATTGTTTGACAAGTTTGAGAAAGAATGCAATGCTACTCTAATAAGCATTATTATTATTAGGATGCTTGTAATGTTTCCATCCATAACAACCCCTTCGGTTATTGTGCCTAAGGTCTTGCATACACAAAAAACTCTTTGTAACCAGCTGGCTCTGCGTCCACGCCGTCAGTGATGCACCTCCCACTGATATCATCATAAATAATCTTGTCAAAGGACTTCAGAGTATGACCCCCATAATTACTGTTGTGAAACAAGATTATGAGCAAGCCAGACAGGATATGGACACATGTAGAGAGGAGATACAAAGAATATGAGGGGTTGAAAGTGAGAATTATCTTTTATCCCCAACTAGACAAAATATAAACGGACCTCGCGGATGCCACACTAAGAGATCAAAGCCGGAAGAGCTCCCAGACAGAGAGTACACAGAGCACAGTTTTCTTACCAAAGTTTTAATTTAGGAACAAAAACACAAGTTGCACGAGATAAATTCTGCATTAAACTACAAAGCACATGACATGTACTCTCTAATAAATTGTAATTTAGGAGAAATGCAAAGCATACCTCCACAAAGACTTGCTGCTTTTGTGAAACAGTGTAGAAGGCCTGGCGTGAAGGCTTGTGGAACGGCAGTGTGTTGTACAACTCCATGTTGAATGACATGTTGCTGACCGGTTGCCTCCCTGGTCCTGGTACAATCCTGGGAATTGTTGCCGAACTTTCCTGGCTCTTTCGGTACGTGCAATTGAACTAGGAGGAAAATAAGACAAAGCCAACGCAAATATCAGCAGGGATCTGATATCCGATTCCTCTTCTATAAACCCTCACCCTACAAGACTGTGTGTCAGTGTTTGACAACATTAAAGGGATAGTTTAGATGTTTTGAAGTAATAGAGGTACTTCTACACAGTGTATAACCTACAGTAGATGGCGGTTGGCCATCCCTAGCTGTTGACGCGGGCAACAGCAAAACATACGTTAGCCTCCAAAGATGTTTAAGTGTACGCTATATTTAATAATAGTTTCACCGCTTGACCTTGCCGTCAGACAGCCCTTTCCGCCATTATCTATGCTCTCTTCAAAGACACCAGACTCCATTGACAAAAACAGAGTTGCCCGTCTACCGCTGTCTCAATCGGTTAGTTTGTGTGTGTTATGGTTTTTGGTGTTTTAAAGGATTACTTCGGATTTACCAAAATCACACAATACCACAAAAAAAACAATTGAGGCATTGGAAGACCAGCAACACAATACAATTGCTGTTTTTATCAGTGGACTCTGGTGGCTTGGAAGAGAGCAGTGGTGAAAATATTCTAAATATAGTGTACACTTACAATTATATAGATTTATTTAGGTGTCTAAAATAAGTTTTGCTGCTGCCCCGTCCACAGCAGTACATTGCTTAGCTTCTTTGCTGCTACTTCTGTCTGCTTCTTTAAACCGGGGGCGTGCCGACCTTCTACTGTAGTAATAAACTGACTACTGATGAGTACCTCATACAACCCCACTTCAAATAATTCAACCTATCCCTTTAAGATAGACCAGAAAATGGGGAAGGAACACAAGAGATAATGTAGAACCAAGAACAATAAGTGGGAGACTAGGAATGGATGAGACAAAGGAAAATAAGACAGGTGGAGGAAAGAACATCGAGAAATTTCAAAATGGAAAATGTCAGGTCATGTTCATGAAACAGACATTATGGAGAGATTGTAGAAGCCAGATGAGTTTTTATGTGCACCATGGGGGTTTCTTCCAACTCTGCAAGATTTAAATGGAGATGTAGATGGTCTTGACTTGTCAACTCTCACCATGCAATGAGTTGCAGCTCTCACAGACACAGAACCACAATGATTCTGCAGTCTTACCGCTATGACGGACTGGTGCTCTGTGGGCTCTGTAAATGTTCTCTCTAACTCCACTGGGTCCCTTGGGAACAGCATGTCTCCAACTTCTAGGTCCTCATCATCCAGCGGCCCTCCACTCCCATCCTTAGTCTCAGCATGACTTATCAGAACCTGCAATCCACAGAGGACTCAGTTACTCACAACACTTAAGATGCATCAGTTAGTAAATGAAAGGAAAACTTTCACAAAAATCCTTTCCAGACTTTTTTATTTTAAAAAAACAGATCCAGTTGTGAGCAGTGTTGCTTAAGTCAGGGTGTCCAGTAAGTCAAAGGCATGGAGATTCGAATATTTGAGAGGAGGTTGCCAAAACATTCTGCAACCAATGAGTTGAATTTAAAATGTGGGAATGTCCTGTGGCTTCAGCAGTGGGATTCATCCTGGACGAAAACATAAAACATACTTTTAATTTCTCAGTAGAGAAGAAGGATGTCAGGGGTCTGACATGAGTCCATGCTGCTCTGAGAAAAGTATAATTTAATGAGGTGAGAGGAAAATCTAAATGACACCAACAGTGTTTTTCTGCGGCACATTATTTAGTTGACCGGCCATTGGTGCCACTGCTGAATTAAATCAACTTGTCACAGGACAGGAGAGACAACAGCCAAAACAGATTATCTTTGAAGTGTGGGGATCTAAACAATGAAGTTGTATCTCTTTTGACTGGAGGTCAGAGGTTATCCGTGCATCAAAGTGCAAACACAAAAGACAACCTTGGACGTGGGCCAGAGTTTTCAATCCGTATTAGACAGAAAATGTGTTGTTCCAAAGTTCCCTCATAAAAGATCTCATAAAGGTTGGGGAGGAAGTGATTCATCCTTGCTTTTTAGAACAAACACGCTGAATGAATGCATTCCATAATAATGAAGACAACTGAGGCTGTCAGATGTGAAGGCTGAATCCCATAAATAAACACTCCCACACTGTTCACCATTACTTGAAACTTCACTTCCATTTCTATTCATCCAAAAAAGAGGTTAAAACAATTTGTGGAAAAAGCATCAAGCATCTGAGTGGGTGTTTCCTATCAGCTGTTATATTAGGAATTATTTTTGATGTCCACCCTCACAGATACTGCACCACCACCAAAGATGCCTCTCGGATGGGTGCTTACGATCTGCCACCTCGGTCGCAAAGTTATTTATCAAGGTTGACGTGGAAACGCCCTGACAACAGCAAAATAAGAAAATACAGGCAGAGGGCTGCAGGGTCTCTGCAGATACAGACGCACTTTCAGTGGGTCATAAGTGATGATTGACAGGGATTGTTTTTGTATGAGTCTATATATTTACATTTACAGTTTTTAAAGAAAACACTTTCTTTGTTTCTACACTATGAAGTAGACAGCCACTGTTCATGGTTCAAGTTAAGCAGCTTTATTAACATGACTTGTTTTAAACTAACATGTAATAATAGGTATTGTACTCACATAGTTGAGGTGGAGGGCCATTGGGCTGCCCTGCATGGGATATACAGTGGTCAGACAGCCAGTCAGAGGAGTTTCCAGGGTGTAGTGGGTGGCATTGACTGTTGCTTTGCAAGCTGGATCTTGGAGCGTGAGGTTGGCATGAATAAACCCATTCGCCTGAGGAAATGTCAAAAAATGGCAACATTGGATACAGATAAAAAAAAACATTTATTTTATTACCTAATTCCCAATATAAAAAAAAAAAGTCAAAGCGGTCGTGTGAGACTTTGAGTTCCCAGGAATAAACAAATCCCACATGGTGGTGTAGCTCCAGCCCCAGCTTCTCCTAATTACAGTCTCTGCCAGTTTCCATTCTGTGATGTGGGCTTACTGCGCTGTCCCCGTGTTCAGACGGCAAATGTTGGGAAACGGCCGGCTTGCTTCAATGTCAGCCTGTTTATGACAGGGAGGTTGGCACTTAAATAAAAAGTAATAGAATAATGACAACATTGGTCATTGTACTTACTGGTATGTCTTTTTATTTTACATTTGGTAACTTAAAACTTACTTTAATCATCTTTATAAGCAGGCAAACCTGATCTCTGCAGCAGGAGGCCCACATATTAATCAACAATTCATTCAGCCCCCTAATTGGTCCTGACACTGGTGTTCTCTTTGGGTGTCCTTCATGTTTGTTGTTTTCGGTTCTTCCCGTCACATTTTGTCACATCAAGTCTGTGTCGCAAATGCAGAGATGTAACAGCAAACAAAACACCACAAAGTAAATGTGATTGATCGGACCGTGAAACAGTTTTCAGATGTGCGACTTGAATCACATTTCAAATGATCGATGACACTGGAATAAATCTGTTTGGGAAACAAAACATGTATTTGTTTCGTTGAAGCATTATCAAGCATTGTTTGTCTATTTAACATAAGAGGGGGACATTCCTCAACTGTCTGCTTCTCTGTTGTAACAACTTGTTGCTTAATTAGTTGTTATCTGATTGACAGAAAATTTATTTATTTAATTAGATTATTTATCATTTTCACTTCATCACTTTTAAAGTTGCTGGTTCGAGCTATATATGCTCTGATCTTCTTGGTCTACTCCGTTTCATATCATTTTAAAATTAATACTAAAATTATTAAATGATCAGTCATTTTAATTAAGGAATGCAAATAATTGTACATTTCCTTTTTATGCCTAGCACATTGTTTCCGGTGTTTCTTCTTTTGTCCTGTTGCATTATGACAATAATTATGCATTAGGATAATAAAACTAGAGAAGGCAATTTCTGAAGATATTGTGATGTGAATGCTGGATGGTGAAAACTTGAGGTTACACTGAATTGCTGGCTTAAATGTGTTAGAAGAAGGGGAGGTAGTAGGAAGAGTTGTACAATTGGGAATGGGTTTAATTAGTATGAATGTCATTTAAAAGTTGAATAATATCAATAGTGTATGAAAGATGTGGAACATTTGAAGGTTTGTTGAAAAGCTAATCCTAAACTGAATTGCTGGCTTTAAAATAGAATTGAACATTTTTCCAGGAAAACATTGAATATTTCTGAAAGTATGCCCCAGTATTCATACTTAATGCAACTAAACTATCCAAGATAATCATTAGTTGTTCCCCTATGCGTTTCCAGTCAGCAGGATCCATGATGGATAAAATCATGCTGTCCACTCACTTGCAGGCTTTCTTTATCGATGCTGACCACCATCCTCGTGTCCTCACACTGCACACTGAAGCCAACACTCAGAATGCCCTGATGCTCCTCGGGCTCTCTGTTCTCCCAGGGCCGGTCGTCGGGGGAGGAGGGCAGAGGCAGGTAGGGCAGGCCGTCGGACACAGGTGGCGGGAAGTGAAAGGGCTGACGAGAACTTCGGGAAGCAGCTCCCTCTCTTGGATGAGGACTGGAGTCACGCAGGATGGAGAGCTCTGGAGGCAACATGCTCTCCAGAGGATCCACCACATCTGGAAGGCACAAATTGTTAGAACCTCATGAGGCTGATTTTACAGGTAGAGAAATTATACAGGACTACGACTATAAAACCATTTCACCCTAGTTTGTCTGTAAGGACTGTGTAATGTGCAATACGAGTCATGAAACAATTGTAGCAGCTGCTAAAATGTATGTCTTGCCTAGTATTTGAGCTATAATTTAACTGAACACATTATTTATATTTCTGCTTCAGTATAATTTAATTCCGAGGATTTGTTTCTTGAGTTTACCTGGCTCTCTAATTCGGATGTTGAAGTGGTTAGCCACAGCAGTGCTGGTGTAAGATGTGACTGGACTGTAGCCATGCGCCCCTGCCCACTTGATCAAGGCTTGTGACCCCGATGGCAAGTGTTGCTTGGGGGATTTTGACACTTGCATCAGTCTCTCCGTTTTTAAACTAACACTCACAGTATCAGAGGCCTGTGGAAAAGAAAGCAGGTGTCATTTATCTTGTCTTGTTGTACGTGTTCCTTCAAAAAGAAGACCGCATTTACGTAAGCTCCTTTGCAATCTTCAGAAACAAAAGACATGATTTACTGTTCCACAGATATTCAACTTTAAGTTCAGTCCCGCTCTCATTCTGTATCAATTGTGAATCATGTACAGTAATAGGGTGAGGTAATGGGTGCGTCAACATCATTGCTGAGAAACCAACATGTTAGTTGGCTCCTAAAATGTGTGCCCTGCCCTGCAGCATACCCTCCTCCCTGTGTGAGGGAGGAATGATTCGATCTCACAGCCATTTCCCACGCATTCAAGTCTCTTGAGCAACTCTGAGGAGAGCCCGCTCTGTGACAGAAGCAAGGCCTCGGGTTTACGGGGCTATCATATCACATAAATAGTTGACACTTTCCCAAACACCGGTTGCACAAGCACAGCATCCCGTGTGCAACTGCTGTCAAAATGTTAGCTATTTGGTACAAGTACCTCATACCACTTTAAACAATCTGAACTATCCCTTTAAGTGGGTATAAGAAAAACACCGATCTTTTGGGAACCTCAGCTAGAGACATTACAATCAATTTGTGCTGATGCATGTACAACAGGTTTTGACCTGGCATCACACTCACACAACCTGACTGACTTAATGTACAGCTGTGACCAGGCAGCTGTATAAACACACAGCGCCTGGTAAAAGTGCCGTGTCATGGCTGCAGCAGCCCTGTAGGAGTATCAGGATTACACAGTGAGGAAACACAGATCCCCTTGCACACCTCCACTGAAACAGCTAACTGATGGGTCCATCATACAATAAATACCAAAAGTCACCAGACAAATTAAATATTTTGAGAAATGTGTAAATCTCTTTCAGTTTTAATGCACTCATTTTTTTCACTCTAGAGAAAGACAAAGTTTAACATTTCATCTCTGGAGCAATGGTGGTTGGACAATTGCCAATTCCACATCAAAATGATCTACAGTTAAACTATTCTTCCAAAGTGTACATAGGTGTCATATTCTTATAGTTCCTAAGGGTCCTGAGAGCCGTGAGTAACACTAATGAAGATTTAATATCAAAACTGTACTCTTACTCAGCGCTGATATGTATAAAACCATATTTTAAAAAAAATAAAGAAGGGCATCCTAATATATTGCAGTAATAAGCCAGAGTTTGTATTTTGTGTGTGGCGAGGAGGTCATAACAGCTCGCAGCTTAAGAAAATGCCTGAAGCAAACAGTGCTCATATATCACAATGTGACTGATGGTGATGGGAAGCAGCTTAGGCTCTATGTGCAGCTGAAGTGCTGCTGTAGCCTTGGCTCTGAAAATATGTGACGCTCCCACCACCTCCCGCTCCTGGCTCTCTGAATGTGATGACAATCCCCGGAGCTGCCACAATGAAATTTCACAGTGCCTCCTAACCTGTTATCCCCACCCTCTCCTTCAGCGGGGACACAGCTCCAATTCAACACACATTCTGTTGTGACACATTCTTTGGGCATTGGTGCAAAGTGATGACATGTCTGTCTGCGACATGACTTGTGAGCCACTGTGATGTGTGATAAGACTATATCAAATCTCAGTGGTGAAGTCTGTGAAGGAATACAAAAAAAACAAGTTCCTGAATGGAAAGCTTTTTGTCTGTTTGTCATGCTGCTAGCTTACCACTACATCCAGGTTACCGATCACACTGTGAGCCTTGATGACCCAGTTGACAGACTTGGCGCACTTGAGCAGCAAGACAACGTCACGATGCAGCGGGGCATCGTCCTCCAGAGGCCATAGATCCACTATGACATCCACCTGGAAAGCACTGCAGAGAGGGATTGAGGGAAAGATTTTTGGATGGTTGGTTGTACGTAGTGTTATCGTGCCTTCTGTGTCTGGCCAACTAATTAAAATACTGGATGCATTCCCAGAAAATACGCAGACATATGCAATACAGACCAGATAGCACTGGAGTGAGATACAGCGCAGTTACCATCACATTCCCAGATTTGCTTTGCGTCTTTTGAATAATCACTCCAATGGGGGAGTGAGGAGACTCTCTGGCAACTTGGACTATGAGAGCCAGTTTAAAAAAACTATTTCTTACACAAAAAAAACTCCACTAAAGTGAACAGTAACCCCCCCCAACCGCCTTTCCATCCAAAACAAACTTGACCTCGAAAATAAACTATGACAACATGTTTTCTTGGCTTTGCTGCTTACCTGCTGGAGTTCGGGGCTTGGAGCTCAATGATGTGGACTTCTTGGTCTTTGATGGGTCCAGATAGCACACAACCTTTTGATGTCTGTGGCTCCACGTAGCCACCCAGGTAGTTCAGAGACAGGAACTTGGTATCAATCTTGCAGGTGTCAGAAAACAATGGATCTAAAAGTGGAGAGATATATACGTTAATGGTCGGGTTCTGTGAGGCTATTTTGTTCCCCCAAATGGAGAAAAATCCACCACAGGGAGGTCAGAGCACGAGGTCAGCTACAGAACAGCAGCCCCTGCTTCTGGGTGGAATTTAATGTCCTGCCTATGAAACTTCAGTAGGGTGGATGTTTGCTTTGACCCAGCCGTTCCAGCTGAAGAACAGTCTCCCTGCTCACTTCACTACACAGCTGGAATTCTCATTGTCTCAGCACTAATAAGGCTAGCTGATTGGCCAAGAATGCCAGGCCAGTGTTAAAAAATGCAAAATGTAATGGGTAAACCAAAGCTAGAAAGATACAGTCACTCAGAACTGTAGACTGTGATTTGGATCCGCTCAAAAATGCAATGGGTTCTTCCTTGGCCTATGCCACACCCTGCCACTAAGTTTAATGAAAATTGGGCCGGTAGTTTTTCCGTAATCCTGTTGATAGACATACGAAATAGTAAAAAAGTAAAAGTGTCTTCAGTTTCCAGTTATTTGCAGTTTGTTTTGTCTGTTCTCGTTTTTGTGTGTAGTAAAAACAAAAAGATATGTTACTGGTATTAGCAGTAAACGGAAACAATGCTGGTACAGTATAGGTGGTCAGCTGTGAACGTGTGGAGATTGGCTGAAGTTAGATTGCCGGCCTGAATTATGTTCCCAGTCCAGCCCTGGGCCCGGCCCTTTGTTGGATGAGGTTGGGCGTGCCCTGGTTGGCATTACCTTCCTTCTTATCAACAGTGATATTTCTCTTTTGGTTTTTACATGGGAAAACAAAGCACGGTTTTCTTTTGTTTTACCATAATTCCTCCACAATAACAGGACAAAGATATTCAAAAACAAAAGTTATCAAACCTTCTAGTGTTTTTTCCTCCACTTTCACGAAATTGGTTAACTGCTAAGAAAGTGCTTTTAGTACATAAAAGGTTACACCCCTTCTCAGCAGTCAGAGAAAACACAAGACAGCTGCTTCCTTATTTGGCAAACACTCTTGGACACAGTATAAACTGAAGGCTGGCACCTTCCTTTCCGGAACCCTTGTGGCACTTGAAAGGGCTGAGGGGAGACCTTGAGGACGGGCCTGGTTAGGAAGCAGAGTGAGAATCTGTCCATCTTCATGAAACACTACTAACGATGGGAAGGAGTGGAAATCTACAGCTCTTTGCTTGAAGTAAACATCATGGCACTCTGAGCTTTTGCCAAACCACAGCCTCCTAATGACACAAGCCAAACGCTTGCAGGCTGAGCAACCACTCTGCTCTCCACAGCAACGGACAACATTGAGAGAGAACTTATCACCGGCAGTAGTGGAGCCATTATTTCTTTCCAGACTTGAGTGTTGTTTTATATCCATGTGGTAAAAGATGCTCATTAAAAACAAGATGTCCTGTCTGAGAGCTGATGCATTGTGAAGTTGGACGTGCTGTCTGTTCACTGTACGGACCGGCCAGAGGAGAATGAAGAATTGAAAGTCCAGGGCTCAAACATGTGTGAAGATCAATCACAGCCTCCCCTGAGAATCCTGCAGTGCTTCCTCACTTCACTCCTTCTTCACATTACTTGAAAAATGTGAAAGTGAAATGCTTACCTCGGCTTTTTTTCCACCTGACATTTGGTAAACCTATGTATGCCCTTCAGGCAGATTTTGGGTTTGATTTAATTTTAGCCGTATCATATTAGTGAAAACTATGGAAGTAACACCATTTGGCAAAATTATTGGTATTCAGGGATACGATATTGTCAGGGACAATCTGTCAATCTGTCTGAAAACAAATTCACACTCCAACTTGCATATTTTCCTGTCAATTTCAGTCAAATCAAATCAATTGACTAATTGATTAATCAACAAAGTGTTTCACCTCTAATAAAAAGATTGTGAGGAGTCTTAAATAAAGAAAGTGTCTGTTTATATATTAAACATATACTATACTACTAAAGATACTGCAGGAAATGATTTTAATATTTTATAATTCAGCCAAAAATACTCAAATACATATTTTCGAGCACTTTCTTTTAGATATCTGGGGTCCAATAGTTCTCAAGGCTGTAAGCAGCCACAGCTCAGAAGTACCACACGTAGCCCGTTGAGGGAAGGAAATTATTTTCCCAGAGTAGTGCATGTAAACCTCTAGCCATGGTTCAAACACAAAAGCTAAGTAAAGTTATGGGAGCTGAAGGGGAATGGGGAGGTGTGCCTTGGGGCCCTAGAGCTATGTTGGGAATTTTGGGAATCTAGTACCTTCTCCGACTTTGATGTAGATGTCTTGAGTGATCCTGAGCTCAGAGAAAGAGGTGACTGCCCTGTACTTCTTCTGTGCCCAGTTGAGGAGATGCTCATTGCCATGGGGAAGTGTCTCCTTCTGGATCTGGCAGGAAAGGGAGAAGTTTCCAAGCTGAAAGTGGACCTCTGAGCCCTCAGATACCTTGAAGAGGGGAAAACACAAGAGTGTTAGAGGACAAAGCCAGAAAATGCCGAAAAACAGGAGATAAAAATGTTTTCTATTTAGCTTTGGTGATGTCCAGCATCTATTTCAGTTGAGGTATTAACTAAAGTAAAACATTATTTGATCAAATATTCTGTATTTCATTTTACAGTGTAACATTCCAAGATTTCAGCTAACTCCCTGTTGAGAAGGATATGCACATAAAAGTCAACTGAAGAAGAAGAACCTGCAGGCAGACTGAAAAAAGAGCTCAGCCTTTCCCAAATTAAACCTGCTCTCTAAACATTGGTGAAACCCATCCTTCACACTCCATCGCAACCGTTATTTCAAAGCTTCTACAAATATGCTCTGCGTATTTTAACACATGTTCCTTCACACAATAAGCCGTCTAGTTTCCCCATGTTTATATGGTGTACTATGTTGTAGTGCGTCATCACAAATGTGTAGATCTGCTTAAACATGAGGACACAAATACTTGACAGCACACACACTCATAACAGGTAACACACTTATATATATATATATATATATATATATATATATATATATATATATATATATATATATATATATATATATATATATATATATATATATATATATATATATATATATATATATATATATATATATATAAAAAATAAAATTTCAAGACATTCAGGCAATAACTTTTTGCATGTCGTAAAAGTGATAAAAGCGATGGTTGCTTTGCTGAATCCATCCAGCTGTAAAATGTAAATAGTCACAAAAACAAAATTAGGGAAAAGTCTTAAAAATATGGAAGGCACAGAAAGGCTGATTTGCGTTTGACAGGAAAACTGGCCTCGCCGTATTTAGCACTTAATGGAGCTCAGCCCGTATGCTTCATTTCAGAGAGATAAACATTCACATGTGCTGAAAAACCTACCGAACAACCAAAATGAGTCCAAGCAAACGGTCTAGACAGCCTTTCTCATTTTATTTCCATGCTTGTTTTTCTTTCTCCTAGGTATCCTATCTGTATGCATGAGTTAGGACAGTGCTGGCAGGCTCAATTAAAACATTAAATCCATTTGAATCCGACAGGAGTAAGACCACTTCCCTCTGATGATGTTATGAAGTTCATCCTAAATTGCAATGATGCTTTAATGATAATAGAATAGTATTCCTTTGGGGCGTTTAGTGTTTTCAGACATAACTGTTCAAATCCTCTCATGCACAACATCTGTCTGACCTCTGGACGCTCCTCTTGATGTTCCTGGCATTGTCACCAGAGGCAGTAAATACTGCGGGCAGAGGAGACAGGCACTGTCGAAGAATTCAGGTTGTTTTTATTTTTAGTGTGTTTACTACGGCGAGAAGAAACAATAAGAAAAGATGGCGAGGAGGTGGTACCCTGAGCCAGTAAGGAGGAGCTGGGGTTTCTTCCCTAACCTTGCCAAGCTCAGCAGAGTTTATCAGTGTAATTGCAGGAATACGACCGTAATTAGTCGCAAAGAATTAGAGGGGAAAGCCTGAAAGCCAAATTAGCTCCAGGCCTTCCACAGCACTGAAAACCTCAGGAATTTGAAACAGGGAAGTGAGGGACCCACTCTGGGCTTTAACAAACTCTCTCTCTTCCCCCCACCCCCCACTCTCTCCTATTTCTCTCTCTGTCTCCCCTGTTGCATGCTCAGTTGACAGACCAAAAACACTTAGGGCTCTATTTTCCTGCAGGGGCAAAGCAAGCACGAGGGCAAACACAGTTTTTATGCAATTTACTTGGGTTCAACTATTTTTTTTGCATGGTGGCCTGTTTGGTAGTTTCCCAGGTTTGTATGAGAGGCTGTGTTATGCTGATTAGGTGGCGTGGAGGAATGTTGGTTCTCATTTTAATGCTCAATTTAACACTAAACTCTGTTTGCGTTAAAAGCTGCTCAGACAACCTATTATCGCAGACACGGGCCGATTTTGGTGGCAAGAGGCACACACACACCCACCCACACACACACACACACACACACCCACACGCACACACACACTCGTGTGAATGCAGAGGCAGAAAGATCATTGTCTCTCCATGGCAGCAGAGACTCACACCTCTCCAAAACCTTGCTTACTTTACACACAGCTGGCACAGCAGGGTTATCTATATTAGTCGTTTAAATATCAGGACTAGGCACCGGGATTTAAAGTTAACCGACCCTGTGCGTTTCTCTAAAGACCAACTAGAAAATCTCCAAACCCTATTTTGTATATGTTTGTTTTAAGATATGAAGACTGTTTGATTTGTTTCCCTGTTGGATAAATAAGGACTGGTCTTTTGCAAATAGACATAGAAATAGTTTATGTTCATTGGAATTTAAATTATTTATTACAAATTGAGGGGATGTGAATTTGTATTTTGGAACTTCAGGTGTTTGAAAGAGGTGAACTTTTTTTCTCTTTTCTCAGGGCCCCTTTCCCCCTCTCTTCACCTGCTGCTGCTTTACAAGAGATGGCAGGAGCTTGTGATCATTACTGAAACTTGCCGTGACTCCACCTGTTTATTCGATATTCCTCCTGCTAATAATATATTTAGCCTCTCTTCCACGTTGCGCCCAGCATCTGGTTGCACCTGGTATGCGCCGATGCCTGTGATCATCAAAATTACCACGATTTGCTGGTCATTTGTGTTTGTGCCTGGAGCTTTTGCTTGCGATAATGTACTCATAATGCATGAGCATGTGTACCAATGTCTCTCAATTCTGGAGTGGAATAGAGTTTCTTCGAGCTGCAAGCGGCAGCCCACTGCCAACTAAAGCATAACCTCACTATATGAAAATAGAGCTCATCTCTTATTAAGCAATGTATTGCCATCGCTGCCAAAAAGTGTCTTTTAGGTACATTTTGTTAGCTGTGGAGTCCTTGTAATGTGCTAAATACATGACAACTGCATCTAACCTTGAGCTAAGAGGCATTCCTCAGACTTGGCAGTTGAGTGCAAACCAAGAATGTAGAGGAAAAGTCAGTTACATACCATGGGGACTAAGACGCATGCTTTCATGTTCGTAATGGTTGAAACTCATGTACTCATGTTTGTAATGGTATTTGCAGGCAGGCATGTTACTTCAACAACTGAAATGATAAATGTTGTCTTCACTAGCGTAGTATTACATCTGTTTAAATAACTATTGTGAGATAACACTTCTCTTCATTATCAATAGGGATAGAAGCACATCTGCCAGTACCCTACATAGCCCACAACATTTAACAGTACCCTTTCTACCTATAAGCATCAACATATTATGACCATATGTGCAGTAAAAATGAAAAGGCATGCCAAATGTTTGAGATCAATTACCACAGAGCTGTAATCCTCCACTGAGCAACACCCAGAGCCTGGGAAATTGCAAAAGGCTGTTTAGAAATGAAGAGGTGTTGCAAACAGAGGAGGGGGATGGAAAGTGCAGGAAAGGGTTGATAGATAAATGAGCAAACAATGCCTCTCTGGTGATATTAAGGTGATAAACGCTTTTTGATCTCATCTCACTTGATGAGATATGGGAGATAATCACGCTGTTCACTGCAAATTTGCTTGTTCCTGTTAACTGGCAGGCTCTTTTGTGGCGAAAACAATACCATACGCGCCATTTGGGAGCGTTCCTCTGCCATCCCTGTCTCCTAAGAAAAAAACAATAGTGGCCAACCATGGAGCTTGTGTGTGAGAGCAAAAGAGCTCATGCTACGAGCCTTATGAAAGCAACACTGGAGTGACGAGGCAAAGCTTGGCACACAAACAATAGGCAACACAAGTCAACAGCAAAACTTTAAAGTGTTGTTCCATCCAGAGTCACAAAACATTTGATCCAGATCAAGCCTTTCAAGAAGAGACACAACACAGCCCTCCTACCTCGTCAAAAAGAAATATATACACACTACACAAAAAGTCAACACAGCTCACTCTGCACATGTGTCTCACTTACAATCCTAGTGTCCCTTGGTAAAATAACATTTGGCATGATTTCAATGTTCATATTTCATGCCATTTTAGACCCGTGATGATCCCTCCCTGCTGCTGATTGACAAGGAGTACTGCGGAGAACATGTTTTACAACCAAAGTCTAGATTCTGGCATTTAAAAGGCTGCAGGGTCCAGCGGCCAACAGTAACAGTGTGCTCAGCATCTGTGAAGCTTTTCCAGGCAGCCCATCTGTGTCCACGGAGCCCAGAGCACTGGAACCAGGAAACAAAGACTGGCAGGCCAGAATCAGAGTCCAATTAGTCCCAGGAAAGTCTTTCCAATGGACAGGCAGAGTGAGGGAGGTCTGGAAGTGGGTTTCTGTTCTGAAGTGTTAAGCTCAAAACCAGTTCCTCTGGACTCTGTTACTGTAGGATCTGACCACAGCAGCGTCTCCACCTGAGAAAGTGTAGGAACTGGCAAGGCCACTTATACACCCAGATCTTTGTGGTCATGGTACATATGTACTTTTGTGGCCTGATACAAGTTCTTAATTTAATTGAATGTTCGCTAAACCCCTCCCCAAAATGATTGTCAAATCATAGTTTAGCAACTGTAACTAGGTGCGACAAGCCAGCCAAGCTTTGGATTTCACCATACGTTGGAGCCGTGCACATGGGGCTGTAGTAAGAGAATCAGCATTTTAGGAGTTTGGGGTTGGGGGGTGGTGTCCCTGTTTAGCTTAAAACAAAAAGATAAAAACACAAATAAAAATATAAGGAATGGATAAAACAGTGCGTTTACTTGCCCTAAAGTGTTTGTGGGGTTAGTTTAATGACATAAAAAAAACCAATCATGTCTATAACATCCACTGTTAAGAGGGAAGCTGATTTTGGATGCTATCAAAGTTTAGGCTAATGTTACCAGCTCCGTCCTGCTTCTTATTGGATTTGGGTTAATTTACACTCCAGCAACCTAAAATAATGTTCTCCTATATGTCATCCTAAAAGCTTCTCTTGTAAAAAAGAAACAACATACAGTTTAAAAATATCAGCACATATATAAGCTAAGCAGCCAAACAGGGTAGTGTTACCCTTTTCCCTATTATACTGGGACTATCTAGCTCTACACTGCAATACAAAAACGAGGTTTCTTTTTTTACGTGTCTTCTACATTGATCATCGACTGGTAAGGATACTGATTTTTTGCTGGGACATGGAGTTAAGCCGCAGTCTTTTAGCACATAATACTATACGTAGCCATGAAGTACATATAGTATTTAAGACCCCCTTCACATGGTTCTTATTTTAAAACAAGACAGCTGGAAACACCAAAAGGTCACCCAGAGATGGTGTTTGTTCAACAGACTCATGGAGCTAATGCTAGCTTAAGTAGCTAGCTACAGATAATTAATCGAGGAACCATTGTTTCAAAAGCTACTATGAAATTGTGGTAAATATGTCTATTGTGATTGTAAACTGCATATGTGCTGTGCATAACGGGAGGTGGGCTTAAGCCTTGTTTATCCAATCACAGACGCCGTGCGAGCTACGAGCATGCACAAAGAAATGTATGCTCAACGCGTTGTTCGTTTTAGTATTCAAACAAATATATATATTTGTGTACAAACAAAATATTCTGTGTAGGAGCAGATAGTGTTACCGAAAGAACACTACATGCAACTTCTCAACATCGAGGAGAAATTATAAATAACTGTAAACTCGTATAACATTTTCTTGGACTTACTTAATCGCCTTTATACAATCAATGTAAAGAAAGGAGTCAAATATTTGGAACAATAAATGTATAACACAGATTGAAAGGTTGAATATCATGTAAACAATTTGATTCGGCTGGTAAAATATGTATTAAAATATTAAAATAAAGATTTCTAAGATCTCCTGTTTTTAAAGCAGTTAAAAACTAATAGTCTTTCTAAAATCCCGAGACATATTACGGTACTCATAAAAATATAGAATTATTTCACATCTTAATTGAAGTTATTTGCTTTGTTTAGTGTTTGTGGCAGTCATGTCTGAAAAGCCCCAAGTGTGCAGCGGGTGCACGGCCAAGTACCCCAACAATTTGCGCGGCTTTTACGCTTTACGCAAAATACTACTTGCATTCAATTGCAATTTATAATTGATGAAAGGAGTGAATCTTAACATTGTTATTACGGCAGGATGTTGTCCGTCTCAGTTATACGAGTTGTGTGGCATGTTAAGGAGGTGTTACTGTGGAGAGAACCTGAGAACCTGGGACTCCTCTGGCTTACGGCCATATGCAGTCAGGCTGGTGGATAAGATACCGACAGCTTGCACTGCCACATGGCTCGGTGCTGTCACTCAAACACAAAACCCTTAACACCTAATTCAGAGGGGGGCCCCTGTAGTCAGTCAAAGCCATTAGCTCAGCTTTGTCTGACTGCAGGGGCCCCCTCCTTTAGTGTTAAGATTCCCTTTATTTCTCCTCACCCCACTTGAAAATCATCATGTGTCAGACAAGTATCATACTGTGGGGGCAACAGAGAAAGCTAATACCTCGGTTTTGTCTCAGAAAATATATTTTTGCTCCAGTCAGATAAATAGCTGAGAATGTGTCGCTCCTGTAAATGATTATGAAAATACACATTCCTCTAATACAAGATGCACCTTATCATCTAAAAGTATATTCTGAGCAATGTCTTTATCATTAGAGATTAAGAAGAAGTGAAAACTCCTTGCTCTGCAAAATGACTGCTGTCCAACATCATTAAACACACAGCAACAGCTCTGCCTGGACTGTAGGCCTTAATGAAGGTTGTCAGCTGTTTTCTGTCTGCCACCACTGACAAGGGGAGACAATTACTGTGATGCTGACCTGCTGGTCTCCACAGAAACATCCATCTCACTGGCCCCACATTATCACAGGTTAAGGAAAACAAGCAGGCCAGATGCACATCCATCTGCATGAAATGCAACAGTTTCCTTCGCTAAGAGAGCATTTATTTCCATTACTACAGGAAAGAAACATACACTCAGGCCTCATGTCTTCATGTCGTGTATCTCTCGGAAAGCTATGATTCTACTCATGCACAAGAAAACTATAAATAAGGGACAGATTTTCTAAATTTCTCTAAAAAAAAAGATCTTGTTTGGATGCGAGATGAATGACTGTTAGAACCCTATTCTTTAAATATGTAACAATTGTTAGTGCACAGTAATCCCTCTCGATGCAGAGGTTCACTTACATAGCTGCTGGAAGTCACATGTCAGAGAAGCTTTAAAAAAGTTCCATATGGTCTAGAAGACGCATATTAATACTGGCTGCTCTAAACGTCAAAGGCTCTTTATATAATATACGTGTGTGTGTGTATAGAAGAGCCTGTGCATAATGCAAGGATTTTGCAATCCATAAATGTTTTGCTCCGTGTCACATCAACCTTCCCGGCAGGACATTAGTCATGCGAGCGGTAAGCAAGAACACACTAGAGCACATATGGAAATCATTTGTGTACATGATACTGCATTCTTGGGGAATGCTGTGGTGTTAACATACAATTGAAAATGATTACTTCTGGGAAGCCAAAAATACAAAAAAGCCTTCAGAGTATATAAAGGCAAAGAAAATACTTTTCCTCGCAATATAGTTTAGTTAAGCCAAAGCTGAAGCTTCTGGCTCTCATTTTGCTGTGATTTTCTCATGTGATACACAGGCTTTGAACATGGGCACTGAAGCAGTCCAGTTTTACATTTTCTATTAGGTTTTCCAGCGAGGCCCCCTGGTACCTTTACTAAAAAAAGGCTGGCTCTCCAGGGGACCTAGCTCCAACTACACTGAGGTTGCCTCTTTTCTTTTATCTGGGTGGAGTGAATAAAGAATACTGTGGTTGCTCTTGACAGTAGCTTGGGTATTGGCAGATTTGTACAGGATGTCCCGTGTCGGGCTCGTGACGATTCTCTCTGACCAATCAGTGGTCGGCATTGTTTAACTCTTGTTTAACTCTTAGTATCGGCTCAGCTCGCTTGGAACCTTGATCGCTGTGGTACCAGAAAAGTACCAGGTACCATCTACATCTGCATTCTTTTGCTAATGAAAAAATAAAATAAAAAAATGAGTTGAGTTGAGTAGAGCCGTGTCGTACCATGCAGTGGAAATGTGCCAAGTCTCCCTTTAAGTCTGTAATGTCGACTTCTTTTTTGACTGAGTGTCTTGCTGATGTTGCACATCTGGATCCACCTTATTATTAACAAACAAATTAGCAATGTAATTCAGGATTTCAGCAAATTTCACAGGTTGAGCGATCTGCTCCTTACTCAGCAGAGCGTTAGTGGTTTAGTGTTTGCTACCACACATTCCCCGTTGTTAGGGTTTTCGTGGTATAGGGATACGCCCTGTCTGATTTGGACAGCTGCCAAGCTATCAACAGGATTGTTAACAGGAGGGAGGGAGGGAGGGAGGGAGGTGGGATACGGCCCTGTGGTTATAGTGTGAAAAAGCTGACAAAGCACATCACGTCATTTTAGATAAATACATTTTACACCACGATGTGAGGAAGTGATACAGGTTTGACATATAATAATATATAATAATAGTTTAAAGAAACTCTCACAATTACATACTAAATAATTTGATAAAAATCAAAGAATATTCATATTAAATCAAACTTGTACTAATCTAACATTAGTGCCACAATTTATCCTACAACCATAAAAAAGAAAATGCTAAGAATTCATCTGCACACGTCTGAGAAGAGTGCACAGCTGTAGCTAAATAAGTATGCGCTGATGAAACATTAATTTCAGATTAATGCCTCGCCCCAATCACTATGCATGCATACAGCGTTATCATGGAAAACCCCTTGTGTAGTGTGGAAAGGCCTCCTTCTACAAATTTACATCACTTTAAATATTGTCCTCGGAGAAGAAAGCTACTGAAATGGGAGTACGGTTTAGCCTGTGAGGAAATGAACACACCATTTTTAGGAAGTAGGATTTAAAAGCTTTTAGTGATGCTGGACTCACATGAAAGGTACGTTTAATGCCCAGGGCCAGATTCTCTGTCTTGATCTTCCAGATCAGCGGTTGGGGGGAGTTGAGCACTAAGACCAGTGGCTTCTGGTGGCGCAGCAAAGACTGGATCGGCTTCAGATGCAGCTCAACCTAGACAGGCACAATAAAGGGATTGAAGTCACATAAAGGACACACTAGTAAACAAGTATCATATACTGTGGAAGAGATAAGTGCATAAACAGAGAAAATTCCCAGAACATTATATGATCCCATTTCACACAGCTACGCTATGAAAATGTCAAAACTTTGATTTTCTCGTGTTCACTGAAATGTAACTACATACATACATACATATCCATACAGTTACTATCCTGCTGTAATCGCAGTGCTATAATGTTGTAGATTGTTCCTTTTTATCTGGCTTTGTAGTTGTTTATGCACTCACTTTGCTGATAAACTCACAAAGACGACATGCTGCGTTCTCCCTAAAAGGCACTTGCTTAGCTCTGATATGCAACCTCAGCGGGATCTGAACTTTCACACAGTGGAGTCTTTGTTAACTGAGGGAAAAAAATAGTAAGTGGCGGGTCTCTGTTACCATCTCTACAGCATGCAACTATGCCTTTGGTTCTCAGACTGCCATTCAAATAGATTTTCACAGTCTGGTAGTGAGATTGGGAAAACAAACTTGATGTTTTGGGACCTAAACTGTTGTTTTTTTCTTGTTTCCAGTGTTGGACTGTTCCATGTGGACCAACATCTAGTCAGGTGGTTTATGGCCTGTTCATGCACTGAACTCAAACTCATCTCAGGCAAGGATCTGGCTTTCTACCGTCCTCTTTAAAGATAAACTTTAAATAGTATTACTTAATTGGTAACATTGCCATTACGCCAGAGTAGTTAAACATTCCCAATTGTTCTCTCTAGCTTTGATGAGAAGTGATACTCTAGAGAGGGTTATAGTGATTTGTCTGACACTCTTCTTCAAACTTCCTCCCCTCTTTATTCCCAGACTAATCATATTAACCCCATCCTGCATGTCAGCAGTAAAAGTCTGTAAATCACTAATTCAACCCATGTTATATGATGAACGACCCCAACAGGAACTTAATCAGTCACAGCTCGCAAAAATATTGGCCCTTCAATTTTCTTAATAAATACAGCCTTTGGGCTCCCATTGAAGCTAATAATGGAACAAAGGATCTGTAGTTAAGATGATGGTGATTGTAAATACATTTTGACAGTTTACTATTAGGAGTATTTGAACAATGAAAAACTGCATGAACTGTGAGAACATTCATGCCGATAATTTGTTTGGATGTGGTCGTGCAGTCATATATTATCAAGATCTACATCGTTAATGGAAACCACTAACATTTGTTCTGCTACAATGCATTCTGCAATACTCGTACACTCTTTATTTCAGTCACTACAAAACAACAATTAATAACCAACAAACAATACTGAACTCTTTTAGACTCTTTTGTACGAAGGTAAAGCATTTAAATAATAATAATGTGTTATGGGTTCCGAAACAGAAATTTGAATCGGTGTCATTTTTAAATAGGCTCCATCACAAATGAATAACAATATCCTAACAAGCGGTGACAGGTGAAATAATTGTTTGGTTGATTTTTCTGGCTACTGTTCATTCCTGAAGTTGACCAATGAAGTTCCTGACTTCTGCCGTTGGTACAGCATTATGACCTGGTGACTTTTTTATACTGTTGTCTTGTCATATTAATGTTCTTTGCATGCCTGCCTGTACTATTTACACCAAATATAGTGGAGGAAACTCTGTATCATTATGATGTCAATAGTAATTTTACTGTTCAAAAAATCCAACAGATTGGTGATTCTTTCCCGAGATAAACAATCCAGGTGATCAGCAAGCTGGCTCTTAAAGTCGTTGAATGTGAAGTGATTTCCTCACGAGCCAGCTCATTCGTGTAAATGACTGACAGCTGGTAGATAGAGAACAGTTTTCTGAGTCTTCCAGTTAAACTTAAGTACATCATATCATTTTCTTTAAAGTTTCTAACCTTAAAATCTAATGCTTTCAGGATTAGGTGCTGTCTGTGCAGCTACAGTGCAGAGCTGTAAATAGTGTCCTACGGGGTCATCAGATATACTTTTTCTTTTAGGAAGATAAATTTGTGATTATGCTTTAAAACAAACCTAATCTTTAATCTACCCATCTTGTTGTCATAGTAGGGTTACCAAACAACATGCAGAAACCCCTGAGTCTCTGTCTGGGCCAAGAAATAGTTAGAGTATGTAATTACCCGAAAAACCACAAATAGTCTAGAGATATGATGAGATATAACATTTTAGTTAGTGCTTAAGAGATGGTAGAGGATTTTGTGAACTTTGGACAGAGCCAGGTTAGCAGTCTTGCTAAGCTAAGACAATTGGTTGCTGGCTCCAGCTCTAGAATATATCTAGCTCTCGGAAAGAAAGCAAATAAGCGTACTTTCCTAAACAAAACAAAAAAAATCCAAATCTACAATTTCAGGATAACTGAGCAAACTCCATCTGCTGATGAAGAGCATGTGATATGATCGAAAGGTCCAGAAGAGCTACTAAATCAACTGTCATGTGAGATCGTTTTGTCAACTGCTGTCTCAACGGCCAAGAATGAACTGTGAACTGTAACAAGCCCACAGTATCTTGTTCAGTGTTATGCAGACCATTAATACCGGCCCGCAGATTTTAATCACCATTCAAATTTCCATATTGGTCAGAAAAATTGCAATTATCTTGTCGGTAGGCAAAGCATTGCTCTGTATCTCTCTCACACATGTGCACACTGCTTCTCCAAGCCAACTGCCTGCTAGACTCCTGTCTCCCTTAAAAAAAGATATATTCTATCCAGTAAATTGTGATTTTTATCTTCTGGCAGATGCTCTGCGTTCAAAGACTTGTCACTGTGATGCTGCATGAAGCCATTTAACAAGAGACACCGACAGCAAAGACAGAGTGAACATGAAGCATCAAAGCCTAATTATCAGTCCTTCACAGATGTAAACCCTGGAGGAGAGCAACACAAGTGACTGTTTAGTGATGTGGTCCATGAAAGTGCTGCACAAGTCATTAAAAAGTCCCTTCGAGAGAAGAAAATGGAACAAATTACTGAACAGTTATCCATGAGGCAAACTGGATAGTGATCCAAACAAACAGATCAGAGACTCACTGCTCTCTATATTTTTTTTTTTTTTGCATATTTGCTTCCCCCTTAGTCAAGTCCAGCCTCTGGAAAAAGTGTGTGCATCGATCCTCTGAGAATAACAACAACCTAGATGTAATCATACCTGGCTTGGCTTTGAGAGATGGAAGAGAGAGGCAGAAGAACAATGAGAGTGAGGGAGAGAGTTATAAAAGAAGAGGAATTTTAAACCCAGACAGAAACATTTCCAGAAGACATGAGTCACCTGAAAACACAGGCATAAACAGAGCTCCGAGGAGAGAAGTGCCAAGAGGTGAAAAAGAGAAAACTGTGGTAATTATCTGCTGTTATTTAAGGTTTAGCAAGTAAACCGTGATAAGCTAGATCTGACCAGAGCTGGGTTGCACAATGTAAGCGATGATCAGGACTCAACAGCAGCTGGTGTGTATCTCTACCCACGGAGTTGTGGTCATGTTTGGTAAGACTGGTGCGCATAGCAACAGAGACTGTCACACAGCCAGGGTGTGGAGAGAAGATGTGCAGGAACACCAGGCATCAGAGTGCTTCTAATGGTGTTCGCGAGGATCAGGTGGCGCTGAGTTGTCCCTCTTGCAGCTACCTTCATGGGACCCTGCGGTGAGGGTCTGTCGGGAACAAGAGGCCACGCCTGATTGATTATCAGGAGGCTGGCACAGGGATTTGGGGGTCCAGTGTCCATTACAGTTATGGGGGGCATTTGCCAGCAGCCACGGATGGAGGTTTGTCTAGACCTATCATGTTACTGAAATCATACTCCACACAAGGGACGACAGCTGTAGTAGGATATGCAAAGCCCGTCACAGAGCATACCATTAGTGGTGGTAGCGTGTGTAAACAATGGAAATGTTAAAAAAGAAACAATACAACTTCAACCTTTATGCTCTAAATCAGCTTCAACAACAAACGCAGCGCCAAGTGGAACGCAAACCCAAATGATGAATCAAACATATTGTACTTAACAAAGCCACATGGTAAGATTTAGAACGTTCTGATGCTTGTGACACCGTAATTGTAATGTTTGATTTGTTTGTCCTGTCTTGAGCATGTGGTTGCAATTTCATGACCTTTCATGCCAACTAAATCACACTAAGTTTCAAGTGTGCTTCATAAACACTGCATTGTAATGAGATACTTTCATAGACAAATACTGCGGCCGACAGTGTAACCAGCAGACACCCTGCAGTGAGAGCTCAGTATCAGTGCGGCTCAGTGTGCTTGCAGTTTCCTTTATTGACAGAGCTGATGATCCCTGTTGATTTAGAGAAAACCCCAAACATCCTTTAATTAGCCAAAAGTAGGACTAATCTAGGAACACACTCTCCCTCCCAGGAAGAAATAATCAAAGAAAGCACAATGTACTCCATGACATGAAACAATGTCTCAATAACAAAGACTGGCTTACATATTTTAAATAGTATAAAGTATGGGGTAAAAAAAATATATATATATATTATAACAAAACAAAAAACACTTAACTGGATAGATACATTTCTGCATGCTAAACTGGAACATTGCGAAACTTGAAAACAAAGAGGGTTGGCTAAGAGCTCAGCCTGGGACCAATCATACGGTGTTATCTGATGCGTGTGTATGTGCGTGCATATGTCTTGTCTGTCTAGATCTTGGTTCTTTCTGGATCACTGAGGGTGTACTGAGGGAAGGGGGAGCCGGACCACAACCTGTTGACCGCTCTTATCAGTGCCACACACATATTTGAGCGCGATATCGATGCTACCTGGAGCCTTTTCCCCTGAACTGCGATGGTAATCAGTCAGTACTCAACTCAACGCCAAACTGCAAGAAAAAAACAGCGTCAAAGTGAGACGGGACCTCTGGATAGCAATCTGTGAGTGATATGGCAGAATGGCAGGACATGCTGAAGATAACACGGCCTCAAGGCGGGGGCGAGTTCAGGAGGACAGACCAAGATAACACTCGGATTAGATTAAAGTCAGACGGAAAATCAATTTTTGCAAAACAAAAAAAGTTGTATGTGTTTGTTTGCGGTGCCAGTGCCCCCTACAATAGCGTTCTTCAGGGTATGAATTTTTGGTTCCATCTGATAATGTTTTTAGCACTTGCTAAGTCCCATTTGCGATTTGAGCGTTTCCTACATTACTCTGTGACTCTGGATGTTCAAACTAACAATAAGGATTACCAGGAGAAAAAATTATCCTGGTGAGCAAAACCTGTGTGACATTTAAAAACAGTTTGAGGCCATACAAAAGCAAGTTCAAATAAAAACATTGCTGGCGCTTTGTGTGTGCAGTTTGTCTTGTGTGCGAGCTCTTATCTGACACTGTGCTCTCACTCATACAGTCAAAGATATATGTGAATTCCAGCTGATAGAACAATCATCTGCTCTGCCTCACCCTGATTCAGAGCCAGTGACTGTGTTTGATGTTTGCCTTTGGTAAACTGATTTGAGATATCACCAACCCCTTATGTTTATTTTCTATCCTATCACCCGACTGCATCCCCAGACAGGCCTCTTGTTTTGAGTTGCTTAGTTTTTCTCTACACTTTGCACAACGGGGGTACTAGGTGTCTGCCATAGTGCCACGCTCTGCATCAACGCACACGTGGTGGTGGTTTGTTCACAGGGTGCAAAAGGCCACTTCAGCATGTGACAGAAGGAACATATGGAAAAATGTTTAAACTCGATACCTACACTGTTGAACCAACGCTGGGGGAGCCGAAAAGAACACTTCAGGATGAGGACATTGTTTTGGTAGAGCTTAAGTGGCAAAACACCAACACCTTCAGGTCAATAGTCAACCGACAAAAATATATTTTGCCTCAAAATCCCAAGGGGTTTAAAGCTTGGATGAAATTTGAGCAGCAAGTCTAGTCTGCAGCACAGCTCCCTCTGACTGTAACTCTCATTTGTTATTTTGCTCTAGAAGATTAGATCTTTTTTATCTAATTGAATTTTGTGAAAATGTGCAAATGATTCTACCAGTATTTGAGGAAATCACAACCCGCGGACAAAAAAAAGCACCAACCTGGCACTACATGCTTTACTATGACTTACTAGTCCTATTCCAGGATACTGGCTCTCAGCCTGGACTGTCTTTTATTTAGAGGCCCACATGGGTATCAGAGAGAAACAGGGCGTCTGTTACTTTGATCAGGATCACTGGAGCAAAGGAAATCATCACTCTTTTTTGTCAGACAAATGTGAATAACACTTAAGAAAGAAAGAAAAATATCATCTAGGCGAGCCACTGTCAGTACTGGTCATTTTATGGAAAATGACAGTTAGGAATCTATGAAACAAACACCCCACTGTCTGAAACAAGTTGAGTGAAAGTCCAGAGCATAATAAAAAAGAAAATAATGTTAGTTTGAACTGGCCAAATAAAGCCATGGTGGGCATTGTCTGGGCTGGGTGTCAACTAAATTACTTCATATTACTGGACCAATGCACCACTGAGCATGCTAGCATTTGCTACAGCTGAGGCGGATGGGAATGGCATACCTTTCTCAAGTATTTGGTCATAAACCAAAGCATTGCACAAATGTAAGTTTTAAACCTGACGAAGGAATAAGGTGAATTAAATAATAGTGAATATACTGTAGAGGCAGAAATAAAGTGAGACAGAACCGTTACAAATGATGATGTGTTTGTGTGTTGCATGAAACGTAAACATTATTTGTTTTCCTACTGCTTTGGGTCAGTACCACAACAATAAGGACCTGATCACTCGCTCACTGTTGGACACTATGTGCTACAGTAACCGGGCAATTAAAAAACTGTATTGGAGCCCAGCTGTTGGGAAGCTGTACTTGACTTAAGTCATTTGATTTCAATGGGGGAACTTTTGCAAAAGTAGAGTGAACCAGTTTCTAAACTCATTATGTTGTGTTGATACAAGAGCCTAACAGCTGTTATTCATTATTTTAAAATCGGCAGCGCATGTGCTAAATGTAAGTGGTTCTAAAGATCACACTTTTATTAGTGATGCATCAAGAACAACAAAAGAAAATATGACTTATTCATTTAGCTCGACTCTACTGCGATACTTTCATGTCAGCAGATTTGAGCACATGGCTTGTACATCACTAGAATACTATCAAAATATTATTGTGGGTATTTCGAGCTTAAGGGTACTTGAATGAATGATTAGCATATTTTCTCCTTCTGTTGTGTTATTCTACGCTGACTTCAAGCCCTGAGCATATCCCAGACGAAGCACTATGCACAGTCACTACTGAGGTGTTCTGTTGCGCTTAATAACTCAGCTTTGGTGTGTGGATTGGCCTGGAGCCAAAGTGTGTATTCTGAGTCAGGTCCAGCTGTGCGTTTTTTTCAGTGGATAACAGTTCTTAGCCCTTAGTTAATACCCGTACTGAATGGGTTCACTGGAGCAAGCAGGAAACAATCCATTGCTCTCACGTCTTCACTGAAAATATGGACAAACTGCAAACCACGACCTTCACACATAGATGTGAAAGAGTTGTGAAGCAGTGATCACACATTGTAGCTGCAGGAAATGTGTGAGCCTCTGTGTGTGTGTGTGTGTGTGTGTGTGTGTGTGTGTGTGTGTGTGTGTGTGTGTGTGTGTGTAAACAGTCTAATGTCCATGTGATCCCCTATGTCAGCATTAGTACCTACACACCATGCAAAATAGCAGATGTATTCCCTGTCCTGGTCAAGGCTTGGTTTTACAGATCCTTAATAAGGAGTTACTGGGGCACGTTGTGTTCTCCAGCAGCCCCTCAACCCAAACAGCCATGAGTCCAGCACAGCCAAAGCTCAGCCACAGGCACCTTTTGTACTGCAGGCCATCGCTCAAAAACATCCAAATACAGTCTGTTCTGTGGCCTAGACACCACTTCCTCCCCCATCAGCAAAAACGACACGATCACAGAATGACCAGCACCCCTCTGCTGACTTTGAAAATAAGCAAAGGATACGCATGCGAAAGCAAACATGGACAAAGACCCGTTACGGAGAGTGAAATCAATTTAGACTCTTCAAAATCTGACTACAACTAAAAACCCTCAAATTTAAAGAAGGGGCACTTTGAATGACTCAATTTTGAATTAATCATATTGACCGAAGAAGTTATTTGTTATGGTCTTGGGCCCACTTTCCCAAAAACATCTGAACTCTAAAACGTCAAAATACAAAGTGGCAACAAATCCAACTTTATACATACTCGCAAAAATGTAGCTAAAATATGAGTGATTGACTAAATTGATTATGTTGCAAGAGTAGTTTTGTTTCAGCATTAAAAACTGGGGCACTGTTGGAATCCACTGTAACTCTTCTCAATCCAAAGTCTCTATTTTCCTACGCAAAAGGGCAAGCTTCAAACTTTATAGAGCCACCTTACAAGCCTAAAGGTATTACTGTTTGATAAACACTTATTTTCTGTCGAATATGACTTTAGGAGAAGTGGATGTAGAGTTTCATGGTTTGTTTTTAGGAACGAAGTTCAAGAAAGCTTCTACTGGACGATATAAACCTCCTTACATCAAACTTTACTTGCTGGATGTTAAACATTTTAAGATCCCCTTTGTTTCAATTTGTAATTCCTTATTTTAACTGGTTTATCACCTCCTCCTGTCACCAAAGATCACAGTTGAGGGGCAGATTGTGTCGATGCGACCACAGCGTGACGCACTTCGTGCCCTCCAACAGTCTTGTTGAAGGCTAAGCACTTGGAGCGAGGCCTCTTGTGTCCGAACAGTCCAATCTGTGCACACGACCCAGGTGGAAATTCAATCAAGGACCAGAGTGGGAGTGGGGAACGATCTTATCTTATGACAAGCAGAAAGAGATTCTGCAGGACCACCTGATGTCTACCAGAGCTGGAGAGACCTTCTGCGGCCAAGGCTGTAGGCAGGGGAACAGACAGCTGGATTTCTGCCTCCTCCACAAAAGTCCTCACTTGACCATTGAGGTGATGGGTTACCAACAGCTGGATAAATTGACGTGGAGAGATGGATTTCACAGACCTTCAAACTAAAGGTTTTACTGGACTATCTATTACAGTGATGCTTCGAGTGGTCATTTAAAGAGCTAATTATTCTATACATCTGTTAATGTGTGGAAATGTTTTTAGATGCAAGCCCAGAGCCAAAAGGCTTCAGGTGGCCAATGTCCGAATTTGTTTTAATTTCACTTATACCTTTTTAAATCCTAATAAATAAGAATATAAGAATATAAAAACACAAGCATACAAAAATCCCTTTTACTACCAGACCTTGTGAGCCGAACGTATTCTTGAAACATTATTAAGTCCCTCACTACCAGTCGAAAGGTCTAAGCAAATGAAAATAAGATTTAGACAGCCAGTCTCAAGGGTTGACAGCTTCAACAGCAGCATAAATATGGTAAAGAGCTGTTTGACTTTCTGAAGTGTCCTTGTCGGCACAAGTTTAAAAACTTGGAAAGATTCCTTGTAATTTATGTCAAATGCATGTATGGACTATGCCAGGGGTCACTAACTGGCGGACCGCGGTCCGAGTCCGGACCCGGACCTATAATCAATAAATGATTGAGGGATTTTCAATTTTGACGGGGAGCTTCTATTTTAACCGGCGCAGCTTTTTTCGTCTTTAAGGCACTGGTTTAGCGGTTCAGGAAACTCACAGACCAATTGCATTTGAATTAAGCCATCCCACGTGATGCTACTCAGCCAATCAAATCTGTGCCTTCCAACCGGCAAACATTGCGACTCTGAATACAGACAGATGAGAGGCGAGAGGTTAGTGACAGACGGAAAGAGGAGTTAGCGATACAGGAAGAGAAGACGGAGAAAGAGAGAGAAACACAGACGAAGAGACGAGGGAGAGCGGCAGACAGGGAGAGAACAATAACTACTCATGGCGCTCTCCAAGAAGAGAAAAGTCAACAGAGCTTTCAACCCAGAATGGACTCATTCATGTTCATGATGTGAAACAGTTAAAGAAAAAGGGAAACTCAAGCTGCTGTTACACTTTATTTTATGTTTCTAAGATTAAGCACTTTATTTTAAGATGCACAATCTTTCAAAAGCCATTTTATTTATTTTCTCAATTTTATTTTGAAATGCAGCCCGAGAAGAACTTTATACGCATCTACAGTATTATATATATCTGTATAGTTCAATGTTGAGTTGTACTTTCTTTATTAGATTTGTTCTGATACAGCTACTAGGCTACTTCAATATATATATATATCACACTAATTCATAACGCAAGTTAGACATTATGATGTTCCAGACCTTTGCTTGCGGAAATCTTCTCTAACTGGACCTCTTAGAAATTTAGTTGAATACCCCTGATCTATGCCATGCGATCTAATCTGTCAGGTATATAGGTAGCTAGATAAAATAAAAAACAAAACCTTCTCACTTGGCAGGAGTCTGCAAGTAGGATAATGCACTTAAGAGGGGCAGATAAACATGTTGGGTTGCCATACCTACAAGGGCTGAATAACACTGACATATTTTGCTTTCTGCAATATTAATTGCACGGCTCGAAATGAAAAGAAAAGAAATCTGTTTTTCTTGTTCTAAATCATCCTCGTTCAAATTACAATATGTCTCAATATAATTTAGCTGTATATTTTGTCTTCTTCCTTTTGCAGTTAGATGCATAAGTGTATGTTTGTTGTAAGTTTGTTAAGTTCTTTTTTCCCTTGTATGGGAAACAAATCAGTCCAATCTCAATGACTGTGACTTATTCAACGTGACAGGGCATGCATGGAAAACCGGAGAACACACTATAATTATATAAATAATGATTGGGTAATCTTTCAACTGGATTGAACTGCTTTTTGTAACAATGCTAGTTTACCTGATTATTAAGCAGGGCAAATGGTTTAAAAATTGTACCATGTTTGGCCATCCTTTGCAATGCGTCTGTTGCTCATTGCGTTGTCGATGCTGAAACAACCTCCTGCTCAGCCATACATCATTTCAAAGATTGCAATCAAAAACATCTGTCAAATCTCAAAGGTAAAAGAAGCCCTGTAGCTGCTTCAACTCTTTGACATTACATTGTGTGGAGTAAACATGACAGATCACAACAAAAGACAAATCCTTCTCATTGTTATGATCACAGAAACCTATCATTTAAGCTCATGTAGTAAAGCTTCAGAACAAACACAGCCACTGAAACCAGAGAGTAGTTTCTGTATTTACCTGCTGATGCAGCATACTAACACACTGTGTTTCTATGTATTTGGCCTTGGCAACTCAAAGCCTACATCAGCAGCAAAATTGCAATGGCAAGTCTGTACATGCCGCTTTTTACACTGCTGTGACTGAGGGGGATGGGAACGTGGGACAGTTAAAAATCCAGAAACAGCGTTTTCGAAAGCCGTGGGCCCATGATTCATCTTCAAACTATGGCTAACTTTGAGGAGTCCTGCCATCAGACATGCTGTATAACACCTGAAGACAGGGAGGGGTTTCTAAACCAACATCAACTTTAAGAACACTATCAGCAGATGTGCTGACAGTTTGAATGAGTGCACGACAGAAATCTGCTCAAAACAAATACAGTGGTTGGAAAATACCTCTGTACAGACATTTAAATGACTGACTAATCACTGTCTTGCTTTACCCCATCTAAAAAGTCAAGGGTTAGGTAAGGTAAGCCAATCTGAACATCAGAATCAGAATTAGGTTTATTGCCAAGTAGGTTTTCACATACTGTACAAGGAATTTGCCTTGGTGTTTTGGTGCAAGAGAAAATAAAAAATAACAAATTGTGAGGTTTGAAACAGGTTCATTTACTGTACCTAGTGGATCCTATAATAACAATGACATCTGGAAATAAAATCCAACAGATATTTATGATGTGTTAAAGCTCGGTCCCACCAGCATTTAAAACGGCAAACGTTTTCACCAAAATCAATTAAATAGCCTGCAAGGTGAAGTAAATCTGCTGCATATTATCTACGCTAAATTCAACTTGTTGACCATTGACGATTAGCAAGCCGTCTTAACAGTGTTTGACTTTGAGGGAGCGGAGAACCGGAGAGTCCAAAATGGAGATTGCTTATAAGCTGTGTTGCACCATTACATTTTATTTAACCCTCATCTGTCTGAATATTAACTGCTCCACAAAAGAGGCATGGTTTTTGACCAACAGAAGTCCATGGTGCAAATACATCTCTTGAATAAAAAGTGAAAACTTATTGTCCCGCAAGTGACTGTGCCATGGAGTTTGCAAATGAACAGTCAGCAAGCTTGCTAGCTCGAAGAGTTTTTTTCCCCCTCTTTAATGATTTAATTGAATGAATGATGTACTATCCTGAAAACAAAATGGCTGGTGAGAGTAAATGTTAATCCAACTCGGCAGATGGTTTGTTACACAGAACTATCTGAGAAGTCACTGGAAACGGTTTGGAATAGGTCAGGCACTTCAGAAGAAACACTTGGCAGGTGATTGGATGAACCATCCATCTGTCACCATCAATCTTAACTCTTCAGGAGAAGAGCGAACTCATCTTTACAATGGAGAAAATCCTTCAGTGCCATTCTTTGCTCTTCTTTCAATGTAGAAATGCTCTCCAGTTATGATATAACTGAGGCTACTGCAGCATCTACACCATTTGTCGCTCCATGTCGTCTCACACTACTAAGCCACGGCCGTCGCTGCCAGGAGCGCCGCACAGGACTTGAAGCCTGACAAGATGG
The DNA here is from genome assembly GCF_900634415.1 of Cottoperca gobio. Classification (NCBI taxonomy): domain Eukaryota; kingdom Metazoa; phylum Chordata; class Actinopteri; order Perciformes; family Bovichtidae; genus Cottoperca; species Cottoperca gobio. The sequence continues at coordinate 4,193,174 of NC_041358.1, read as the reverse complement.
ATTTTCGTGTGAACTTGTTATCTCGCCATCCAGCTGCCGTGGTTTGCAAATGGTGCAGTATGGAGAAAATAGAATTAACCTTGGAACAAAAATTAGGATGTTCCTGCCTTGCAAGCGTGTTAGCTATTAGCTCACCAAATTAGTAGTTTACTAACTAGCCCTGCAGTAAGTCCGTAGTTAAGAAACCTCTAGTGGATTTGTGTGGATGAACTGCACTGTGCCACTCCAGTTAGACCATGCCTTTACTCACTCGCCCAAGAAGCTTCCTCTAAGCAGAAGGGAAAAGGACTGGCAGCCATTATCAGAGTCACGGGTTAAAAATAGAGCAAACAAGGGCGGTGGAAATATCGAGTGCAGCAGATTTTGCACTCTTTATCAGGTTGAACAATAAATTCCCCAGAAGATGAGACTGTGTGGCATATTGTTAATGTTGAAACAACAATACACAAACTGTCTGAGAAACTGGTTTAGAGAATTGTTGAATGCTTGACTATGTACTATTTTGGTTCAAAGTCTAATCTTTTTTTTTATTGAAGAGTTAATTATGGTGGTTGACAATATAACAGAAGTTTAGCTTCTTTTACGCAGAATGACTCACTTCAGCCGGGGTGTTGTCTGGTCCCTCTGGAACATGTCCTCTCAGGTTGATGATGTGGACCTCCTGAGGGAGGTTGGTGGTGCCCCTGCTTGCACAGCCTGACAGGGCGGTGAAGCTCTTCAACGTGGCCTGCACCGGGTGTCCCATCCCCACCGGCAGCAGCTCACATGGGCTGCGAAACAATGGCCCTGCAACGAAGAGAAGAATAGTGTATGAATGAAATGCTACTGTCTGTGTCATGATGTTGACTTCTGTAGATAATGTATGCGCTCTTTCTTAGTGTATGGCCATAATGATCTACTCCAGAAAAAAAGTCAGTGTCTTTAACACGTAGAACTTAAAAATACACAATTTTAATCTTTCTGAGAAATGTACTATTTAAAATCCGTATTGGTGATCTCACTAAAATATTAAATCAGTAAATTTACATTTTACAAGGGGTTTTGCTTTTTTTACAAGTACAGTGAATCCTCATTCTGAAAAGTAACTCGTACCAACAAATTGTACATAAACAGAAAAAAATCAGCTTCTACGAAGTAGGTCCTCTGTACAAAGTCTCAGTCTGATCATTCTCTTAAAGCAATTACAACCATTTGCAATCCAATTGCGGACTCCATGAAAGAGGACCTGTCCCCTACGTAGATAAAAAGGGCTCATTCTAAGCGAATAACAACATTCTTAGTTTTAGGTGATTAATAAAAACATTATATAAATATTATATTCTATGTCTGCCAATAAATCCACAAGATACTACAGACTGGTCCTTTAAAAAAAAAAAAAAAATGCTAAAGAGAAAATAAAGTTGTATTGGCAATGGGAAACTTTTATTGCCGATGACATTTCATATTGCTGCATTACTAGCAAAACGGGATGGACGCCCATTATCTCACTTTTACTCACTAGTAGGTGCTCTCATTTCAGTCAGACATCACAGCAGCTATGACTACAAAAGACAATAACTGAGCACAGTGAATTAAGCAAAGCGGCACTCAGCAGGGTGTACTGACACCGAAGCTCGGTTTGTTGGGTCCCTGTCAGTGTTTCGTCTACTGCCCAGTCAGCTGTAATGAACATTTCAGGGATCTGTAAATGTCGGGGCTACTTGACTTAAACAAAGATTCACTGATGTGTATAGGATTACACTTAACTTCCACATTTGATTTTGCAAGATACGGAACTTCTTTTTCAGCCACAAGCTTTCAGGTGGTTAACAAGCTACAGCCTGAGATGTTCCTACAGTGTAAACTTCCTTTACATGTTGTACCCACTTAAACACATTCAGAATGTAACTTGCACATACACAAGTATACACCCACACTCAGTCAGGCAGTTAGGGTGGCACAAAAGCACAGCGCTGAGGTTTGAGTGAGGTACCAAACAGCTTTTTTCCATTAGAGTCATGTATACTATGGGCACGTCCGTGGCCAGGTTTTTTCAAGGGGTCAGACCTTGTGTTTTACCCCACAGCCTTGTGCCAACCAAGGCCCGCTCACATTTCAAACACATCACGCTAAACACGCAACCTCTGCCAATAGCAATCAGATGGAACATTTGGAAATCATTAAAGTCTCAGTGAAAGACCGTTAGATAACAATGTTAAGTTCTCCCCCAACTGACTCCAAAAACACTGTGCCTCAACAGCGGGGTACACTCGGGGGAAACCTCTTTTGTTGCTCAGAACACGTAGCTATTGTTTTCTCTTTCCGTGCTGTCCATTAAGCCTAATTTACATCAACATAACGCCATAGATTATATATGGCATAGCTCCTTTGTGAGAGAAAAAAAACAGAGGCTTTATTGTTACCATATTTGTCTCTTGAGACAAATCCTAAGCCCTTGACAGATGTCTCAACCTGGCCTTTGTCTTGCTGCGTGTGAATCCCTCAAAGCAGCATCCCTCATTTTAGAAACTCTTAATGAGAGCATACATATATTAAAACATGGCAAGGTCTTTCCATGGTGATAAAAGGACAAGGCTTAATGGCAAAAACCTGTGGTGCATCAATATTTCAACCCCCGCTTAACACCCCCCCCCCCTCCCTTTTCCTCCCAAAGGACCAAGGACTAACCATGTCATCAAGCCTTACTCCCACAAACACATCGGAGGGCACTCCAACTCACTTTTTCCCCTCACACATGGAGAATAACAAACAACTGCCAGACAAACAAAGAGAGAGAAATGTAGTTCTTTCTGGGAGACTGCCAAAGGATTACAATACACATTGGGCAATGATCAGATCCTGAAAAATAAATAAAAGGAAGGCATGTGGGTGAAAAAAGTCCCATATGGATATAAAGTAGGGCATTCAAAGTTTCATGTTGTTGTTTTTGCTTAGGCTCAGAGAGGTAATATCAGAGCTACTATCCCTCTTCCAGAGCAAGAAATCTCAACAAATACCAGCGAGGCTTTTATGTCTTTTTTCTTAGATATTTATTGTCTCCAGAAGATGATTCCTGAAAATGTTGGTGCCCTCCCTGACCATGACTACCACTAAGCACTTTGTCACTAATGAGAGCTTTGAGATTGAACCAAAACTGTTAAGTTGCGGGCAATTAAAACCAAAACAATGATCTGAAAAACAATGAAAGGCTCAATAGAGCTGAGGGAAACTACAGAGTTGTATGATAATTATCTGGGTTTATTAGTATGAGCAAGTCCTTTCACATGAACACATGAACACATGAACGCATGAACACTGCAGCCTGTAGGGACTAGTGGGGACTTAGACTTGTATTGCGTGCACACATCACACGCATCTTTCTCTGTTAATGACTCAATCATGAGCTATAAGGAGATACATTTGTTTCACTATGATAAATCTCTCTACCTATAGAGGGAATGCGCTGACGTCACTTCCCACCGGAACATGCCTCCCTCAGTCGGACTGAGTGGCAAAAGGACAAAACATCCTGCAACATGGCCGCCGTTAGAAGGAAAAAAACAGCTAAAAAAACGGCAGTAAAACAAAAGATTATGTGCTTAATTTAAAAAGGCACTTGGACTTGACAGTAATCCTAACAATTTACCAAAGAACCAGTGGTTCATGGATATTGTCATATGGCCAGGAATCATAACCATCTTGTTGCTCTTGCTCCAGCAGTTTTAGCTGCTCTGTTTCAACATTGTTCAGGCTGGAAAAGGGTGCCGGCTTAAAGTCAACCATGCTCTTCTGTTGGGAAATGCAGTGAATGAAACCATCTTAATAATCATTAGTTAAGCTACAAGGAGAGGATAAGTGCGCTAGCTGCTAGACTAATTTACACAAGGTAAAATACCATATGTTTATGCTAATAATGCTAGCATGTTGTCATGTGGTAAAATGACTGGCCAAATGTTGTAATTTTATTAAATTGTTGATGTTAAGCCATGTTTTATGTGTGTTAGTTGAATCAATTTAAGTAAACTTAACTGCACTTTAAAAGTAGAACAATTCAGTGGGCGTAACTGCAGTGACTTCCGCTAAAGGTGAAGTCACATACATACCCCCGGCCTATACCATGACCTATAAACCTTTAAAATAAACCTTTAGGATGATACATAGCTGACAAAGGCCTTCGTCACTCATCGGTTGTTCTATCAAGTTGAAACTAGCTGAGTTCTAATACCATCACATGTGCTATTACCATCAGCCTAAATCCACAATGGACAGAAAGAAGTTTTACAGGAGCTGCCACAGCCTTGTGTCTTCTATCACCTTGTCTGTCTGCCATTCTCCCCCGCTTCTGTCTCCCCTCCTCTCAAGCCATGTTTCCTCGGTCATCGATGGAATACAGTGTATGTCCTGTCCAGCTGCTACTAGTGACTTTTAGCTGGCCAGGCCAAACGCCCACAGCAGAGGAATGAGAGAAGCTCTTGTTCAATCTGCCTGAAAAACAAGTCCAGCCAGACACTGCAGACTATGCCACTAATATCGCCTTAACCCAACACATACAGCTAAATCTGATGTTAAAACTGATACTCCATCTGTAACAATAATCTCTAAAATGTATTGAACGTCTTCTGAATGATGAGACTACCAACTGTATAAAAGATGAACGGCAGATAGTGTAATCCCAACTATATCCTACAATGAAATATGCCAGAAGTCTGTTGTGTCCATCCAGACTCTTTTGTAGCTCAAATTATTGTGGTAGAGCTACTGTTCTACTGTATTGTGGTAAGATACAAACTAATATCTCTAATATCAAACCTCAGCTAATAAGATGAAAATCATCATCATGATGAGGATTACAAAAGAGGTGCAGGGTAATCGCAGTGCGCTTTTTGGGCTTAGCATTCATTTTCTAAAACGTGGTGAGATACTTTCCCTAAAATCTGATCCGTGATTTTCAAGATAATATGCGTTGCATAAAGATGAATGATGTCATACCTTCATTATACTGTACATTAATCTCAATACAGTCAACCAAGGCATACTGACCTGCACCGAACAACAAGACAAAAAGCCAGGAGAGCTCTACCTACTCTACCTACTCATTTCTTAACTTAGCTGTGAGGTCAAGAACTGTTTTAACAAGGTAGATCTGAAACTCAGAAAGGGGAAAAAAAAAAAATCAACAGTTAAAACAATCTGAACTAGACTGGGCATCACTCAACAGAAACAAGCTCTATCAAAAGATGTTCGTTATCGGCCGCTATTCAAAATTCTGCAGAGCAGCTCAGCATATCTCTGCATGTCCACAACCTGACAAAACGTTGCCTTAAACATTGCATTGCTGTTGTAAAGAGTGAGGACTGTCTGTATTGAAGTCAGCATTCCAATAACTCTCTGGCACATGTCCCAGGTGTATAAAACACATCTAAAAGTGTAAGATGAGTTTGTGCTTTTAGCTGTTAAGCGAGAAGTTAGAGGGAGATTTCTTTTTTCACCGCTTTCAATTTCCACTTCAGTTTGCCCAAACCACTTTGTCTTAATACTCTTCAAACTACTGGTTACCATGATAAACATAGCTAACACATCTTGGTATTAAAACAGGTAAGAGCTGCTCAACAAAATCAGTATCTATTTAAAAAGAATATTAATGGAAAAGTAAATAGTAAATCCTGTCATACACTACATACATAACCAAACCCTACTGTATAATAATTTCACATTTTATCATGATTATTTAGGAACATAGATGGCTATCAGATGTAGTAATAGGCATTACATAGCTGCTTGGTGTGGGTATCTGACCAGGAATAAATAAATTAACAAAAGCTCAATTTTCTAAAGGAAATGATGCGTGTCTGAGACATTTGAAATACAAAAAAAAGTCCAAGTGGAATTAGCAGTCCAACTAGTTACTGAAGTGAAGTGGCTAAAAGAAGCTTAGGTTTATTTTAAGGTGGAGACACTGAATACAATACATCAAAGTGGAGAAGTAACCTGGAAGTGTCGAGTGAAGTGTAATCACAGAAATCAGATGATCTATTAGTTAAAGAATAACAGATGAAATCAGTCGAACTGTCAGTTGACATATATGTGCTGAAAGCAATTGAAATGTAATTTCAAGAGTAAGCTGAAATATCAAATGAAAGTTTAGAGATTAAAGCAGTTGAACTGTTATGTAAAAAGTAAGATGGAAGCAGCTGAAATATCAGTTTAAGAGTAAAAGATGAGGGCAGTTGAACTATGATGTTAAGAGTAAGATGAAAGAAGTAGAACTGTCAACTGAAGAGTAACATAAACATGAAATGTTTGTTGACATTTAAATGGTAAAGGTAGTTTCAGTTGGTGGCTCATCCCTACAAAGTTCATGACCCCGCAGTGCAACACATTGTACACAAGTAACGGACATTAACATGAAAGACTTGTGACTGACATGCACCTTCATCTACCTCCTTTCTTCTAACCCCCCGCAGTTAAATGTTTATTTTTCAGTTATGCCTTTTTGAGGGATTAGCACTAAAGATACACGGACTGATTCTAAGAGCAACACTGGATATGGCATTACAAGACCATGTGCAAGAGGAATTTATTTTCTGTCAAAAGATATTTATTATAGTATTTTATTATTTTATATTTCCTACAATGCATGTTGGCTTGGCTGTGATTGTGTTACAGGTAAGACAGGAAGTAAACATAGTAAATCCAGAGGAGAGTCTGTGCAAATACTCATTTTTTATATATTTAAACAGTTTGAGGTCCAGAAAATGATGTCACTCAACAGTTTTTACATTCTCTTGGCAATCTCCTTTTAACTATAACCTATAAGTTAAGCACTCATATCATATCGTGTTCAGCTATGTTGTATTCCAGACTACTAGAACGTGATAAAATGAAGTCCTGCTTTCATTTCACCAGACTACAAGTTTTTAAAAGTGCAACCAAATAATAATATTTTTAAGGGAAGAAACCAATCCCTGTGTAAACTGACATGCTCTACTTGTTGTCTTGCACTTAGTTTTTGAAAATGATCCATCTCAACCAGTTATTTTTCAACAATTGCAAAAACTTCAGTGAAATTGGATGTGACAAGAATTACAAGAACTTTGGGGGATTTGAGCAGGAAAGTAAATAATGCTTTAATTAATTTGTAATGCTCCAAAGTGTTCTGTGTTTGTACTTTCACTCAATATATCATATGAGCACTAACATTAAGAAGTGAATACTTGCCTCATGTAGGCTGATATCATATTATTGTACATTAGTCATGCAGTACCTGAGATTACTCCACCAACAAATGGATGGAGCGCAAAAATTATTTCACTGAGAAGATGACCAAAAAAGAGCAAAACTGAAGAATGCATGTAGTGTTGTCAACATCAGACACAAAAAGATATTGACAAATTTTGATCTAGAAAAATCAGTTTCAAAGTTAAAAGTTTAAACTCAGGACATAAAACTGGAAAGTGGACCATGCATATTTAAATCTTTAGATTTCAAATGGAAAGACTACCAGACTCCCTGTTAGGTTCATTTATCAACACAGTCTTCTATCTTACAAGTGAGAAACGCCTGTTCCAAAGAATTCACTTTGTTGCCTTCCACACTGCGGCACTAAGCCAAGATTTGGGTACAGGAAGTGATGTCAGTCTGTGTGACAGTTAGGGACAAATCTGATATTCCCACAAAGCCATTTCCGAATATAAACAAACAGAACCTCCTCCCTGTGTGTGTATACACATCCTCACAAGTCTAGTTCCCAGTACCTTTTAGCAAGCAGAATAATTACATTTCTCGAAAGTCAAAGCAGTGAAGATTACCTCACACATGTCCACAATGTTATGGCTCCCTATCAAAAAAAACAATGGCGGAGTGGAAGACAATGATGACTTAATGCAATTTCAATACAGTTACCCAATAATGCAAAGATATAATAAGTCCAATTTAATTACAATAAAAACAAAGTAGCACACAGGGGCCTCTTTGTTTCTATATATTTCCTCCCTATACCTAAGATATACCAGTTCCCATATGAACTACAGGATTAAATAAATCCTCTGGTCTCCTTTCTTTTTTACTGCAGGGCATGATTCCCATGGACCATGAACTATGCAAACCAGTTTAGGGAACGTAATATTCTGCCCGCTTTAGTTTTCCTCTAGGGGATTTGGACTAAAGAATCACTAGCTCTGCAGTGTTGACTCTAGCGCAGCCCACTCACCCCTGAACCTTGAGCTACTACTACAGGAAGTGAGTAAAGCCTTTCATAAGGGTAGGGTAGGTTCACTTCATTGGCCTGCCTATGAAAAGGATTTATCTCTTGAAGGCATAAGAGGAGAAAGCTGGAATGGGATGAAGGGAGGAGGGTAGGTGTGAGCCCGAACTCCATTAGGGAAGTCGTAAACTCCCCCATCAAAGTGTGAAATCTGAAGTCACGTATCCTGCAAACCAGTTTGGAACTCAATATCAACCAAACACTCTTTATTGTTCTACTATAATCTTCTCAGCTGGCATATAGCTGAAAAAACAGCTAAAAGAGTTTCAATGGATTATATTGTATCTATGTGGGAGATCTGGAGTATGGATATGCAAGAAAAGCTTTTTTCAGTTTGTAAGTATATTAACAGGTGTTCAGACAATATATTACATTCCTGTGGATGTAAAAACTGTGAAAGCACTGAATACAAAGGAAAACAAAGTGCCAATAAAAAGTGCATCTCTATCATTTGCCAGGGTGTAGGTGTGGGAGGGGGCACAATAAAGGAAAAATGTGAATATTCTTTGCTGCATACATGAATATCGATGTAGTGAACAATATATTACGAAAATAAATGGTTATCATACTTTCCAAAATGATGATAGTTAGCAAAAACAAGACAGAGTCTGGGCTAAGGTTGCATTCACATCACGTGGCGAAAACTAATTTGAATGTGGGTAGTGCTCATACCCTGTGGCAGGGGCCATAGAGGATGGCAAAAAAAAATTTTTTAAACAGAATAAACTTTTGGAGAAACACAACCTGACATCACGCTGTGGTAGCCTATCACGTAACACGGTGTACAAGACGCTAATCGCCCTGCAGTCACTTGGCTTTTATGGGACACTTCCACAGCGCAGTACAACCCTGCATAAGGGTTGCTACTAATGATTATTTTCATGATCGATTAATCTGCCAATTATTTCCGCGACTAATCAATTAGTCGACTAATTGTTGCAGCTCTACCCAGCGCTAATTGTTGAAACGCCTGATTGGGTGTGAATGCAACCTTAAGCACAGCAGTGGTTTAAGCTAAATACTAACATCAGCATGCTAACGTGCTCACATTGACAGTGCTAACATTCTAATGTTTAGCACTTATGTTTACCATATTACCACATTTTAGTTAAGCATGTTAGCATACCAACATTTGCCTACTGAGTTTGATGGGAATGCCATTAGTTTTGCAGGTGTTTTTTTTGAAAATGTTGAACATTTGAAAAGTTACAGGACCACCAACGTTATTACAATTAATCCTGAGGGGGGCATGAATGCATGTACCAGACTTGCCAGATACTGCTCCAACAACCTCAGCCAAGAAGGTTGGACAGCGTACATGTTGCCTGAGATGCAAAGCCTGAGCAAAAAAGTGCTGTGAGGGCATGGTTATATACATTTTTATCAACTCAAAGCTTAGTTTATCTGGATTTTGGTAGCATGACGGTAAAAGGAGACCGTTTCGGGTTAAGTTAATCTAACTGAAACTATTGAATTGTTTGTCTGTTGGGAGGGGGGTAACCTTCTACTGGTATACTGTGATATTAATTGCTTAAGTGCCTGCTTTGTTTCATTACCCCTGTTTTCCACATGTAATGGTAGTAGGTTTATTTGTAACTGATCTAAAACAATATTAAATGGTTCTGTTGGATAGAGACACAGCAGTTGATATACTGTATTATGTGAAATGAAAGGTAGGTAAAATACTTTTCTCTTACTGACAGCGAGCCTGGTTATTATTAATCAGCCCTGACAGATGAAGTGAGCACCTGTTGGTAAACCATCACCATTTGTTGAAAAAAATATATGGCCAATTACGAGGGGCATATGGAGCCACAGGCAGGCAGAGGAGATTGAAGTGGGTACATTTCTCTCAACCTCTAAATACAAACATAAATCAGAGGGCTTTGAAGAGATGGATGACAAGGCTGATTCCCAGAGGAACACGGGAGCCACTGTGTAAAGTAAGACAGCAGAGCATGTGTGCATATGACTCAAGCCTCTACTGGCTGTGCTGCCACTGTATGTCTTTACTGATGGGTGCTGACATGTGCTGTCTGGACCTATAATATCAAAGAACAAAAAAGTTGTCAGCAGTCATGAAACAAGAACTGGCTGTTCTAACAAAGTAGCAAATGGTTAAAGCCAACTAAAAACTATTTGCACCGTCAATGATTGTCCACCTCAGGCTCCGATTGTTATAAAAAAAAGTGTCTGACAACATTATGGACAGAGAAATAAAATGTTTTTCTTTACTTTTCGCTTTATCCAGTCTGCTTGTTATTGTGTCCAACCAAAACTCACTCAAGGAGAAATCTCGTTCACATTGCCTTGATATTGAAAATCTTTTAGATAACACTAAACTATGCTTTCTGTAATCCAACACAACAAACTCTTCCCGGAACTCCTCTGCGACGCTCACTCAACTTTCCACTGTTGTCTTCTGGCAACAAGTCACCTCTCTTTAAGAGTGAGACTTCTCCTTGAGCGAGAGTTGGTAAGACACAATAACAAACAGACCGGATCAAGTGAAAGGTAAAGAAAAACATTTTATTTCTCTTGGGTCGAATCTATAATGTTGTTAGACAGTTATAATAACAATCTGAGTCCGTCAGTTGCAAAAACAAGCCCTTTTAGTGGACGTACATTTACGGTGCAGTTGCCTAGAAGGATCACATTGCAGTCCGATTGCAGTCCGTTTGCAGCACACTGTCACAGTACTGGACCAATACAAATAAATACGTTTTCCCCATTAGTCACTTAGACACAAAAACATGGGAAAATAGGATCCAGGTTTGAAAAATACCAAAGTTATTATCTTTAAACGGGGCAATGGAGGTACATATTTGCCCTGCTGCTCCAACGGCATGTCACTCATCAATCAAAGATGCCTGCAAAAGCCAGCAGCTTGGTGGGGGTTCGGGAGCCGCCACTTCATCGGCATTCACAAAGATTCAAACCCAGTAGGGGATTCAGGGAGGTGTGCCCTGGGGTCACTTGTGTTGTCCAACTTGATATCAGCCTCATTTAATTTATGTAGGATTATGTGCTTTACCAGAAATCCTTAACGTATAGTGTGAAATATAATCCACCATCAGTGATGGAAAGTCAATATGTCAGACAGGCTGAGGTAAAAGGTTAGTTGAAATCTTGATGGGCGCTTATTGAGTTACTGTCTTTAAGTCTAAAAATTCCATAAGCCACAGATTGTATAGATGTTTGAAAACATGTCTTAGAACCTACATTCAACACTGAACATCATATCGCACTTATATTTGCAATTATACTTGCACATCTCATGTTTCAACGGGATGTTCTAGATCAGAAAGATATTGTTTCTGGGTATCAAAAAGAGCCATATCTGTTCAAATGTAACATTCATATTGACATACACAGACACACACACACACACCCTTCCATACCCAGGAAAGATCAACAGATAAGTCATTCAATTAGCGGCCCAAAAAGATGTCCTTTTTATGATCCTGTGATGTTATAAAAAACATCATCACTCAGATGTGATAATGGGGGGCTTTAAGAAACAGTAGGTTGCCATCAACAGAAAGCAAAGAGTGAAACAATGCTGGGCCTTTGTGCCAGTGTGTGAGCCCAGTGTGAAGGAGCCAGAGGGGTGAGAAAGGGCAACGCAGACAGCATTTTCACACAAGCTGGAAGGAACCACATTCCTCCGGGGTCCTTCATCTTCAGGAAAGGGAGGGCAAAAGAGAGGAATGACTTGTCAAATGCCCTGCTGCCTCCTGTTTTAACATACAAAGGACACTAAGAAGGCTTCTTTACTGGACAGTTAACAAATGGAAAGTGTGTTGAATAATAGGTTTGTTTAAATAGTCATCAGACAATAAATAAGCTATAAATAGAAGATCTGTAAAATAAAATACAATGCTTGAGGGAATGCTACAAATGCACTGAGATATACTACCTAATTGCCGCTTATATAAATGGACTTTTGTTTTTGCAGATGCATCAAATAATAACAGGAATAGCCATATTCCAGCTACCATAACAGCATATTACATTACTTTTTAAACGGTGTACCACTGCAGCTAATGGTTATTTTATTCCTACAACAAACAAGACCACGACTACCGTCTCTATTATAAATCACATTTTGAAAAACAAGTGGAAAAAGAGAGCATTTCCAAGTGTGTGTGTGTGTGTGTGTGTGTGTGTGTGTGTGTGTGTGTGTGTGTGTGTGTGTGTGTGTGTGTGTGTGTGTGTGTGTGTGTGTGTATTTTAACCCAAGTATCTGTAATTCAGGGCAAAGTAAAGGGCCTGCTGTCATTTTTGGACAGACACTCCTGGTTTCCGCAGAGCCATTCCAAAATTGGGACATGGTCTTTCAGCAGGACTCATCTGGTGGAAAGGAGTGGGGAAGGTGAGGCCCCAGGAGGGGCTGGTCTGATGAAAGACACCACCTGGAAGCCTTTAGTTACAATCCCATATTAGGACTTATTTAGCAGATAAAGAGTAGGTCAAGCACTCAAAAGTTGGCACCTATGCAACGTGATTAGGCCACTAAAGTTCCAATAAACTTGCGCTGGTTATGGCTGAAAAATAAAAAAACTACACCAAAACCAATACGACACAATAGCACAACACATTGTGGTCTCGCTACTTCCGAAGGTTATCTGAAAAGTGGGAGTACCATTTTGTACAATTACTCTTTCTTTCTTCAATGAAGTCACACTCTCTTACGCTAACTCTCTCCAACTCCAGTGGCTTATTTTTCTCATAGGGCTGTGAAACACAATGGAAAACGCATGATCACCCCAGCTGTCTCCCATTACTGGCTTTGACCGAAATTATTTACACGCCTGCTTACTGGAACTATGACGAAAGAGAGAAAGAGAAAGAGAAAGAAAGAGAAAGAGAGAGAAAGAGAGAGATTTGCGTAAGGGTTCTTGTAACGGGAGGCTGACAGGTTTTGATGGAGCTGGTCGAAGATACAAGTCTATCTGTAAAGACCTGTCTGCTGCAGCTCATTTAGGTGCTTTTCCTTCAGTGTGTATGTGTGTGTGTGTGCGTGTAAAAGAGAGAGTAAATCAAAGTAAATATTTCACAATCTAATTAAAATACTGCTGTTAATTAAACTGGGAAATAATAGGGTGACGTTTATTCAATAAATAAAAGATATAAACAGGGCCAGCATGGCCGTCTCCTCCTTGACAGCACTTTAAGATAAAGGTCTCATCATGGGGGAGAGCAGACCTGTAATTAGACACACAGGACTCCCGTTGCTATGTAAACATCCCAACCACTCTGCCTTGGAGCACACTGCCTCTGTGCCGCGCTGCTCCGGCTCCTCGCATGAATCACAGGGCAACATCTGGTTTAGCACGCTGGAAGGGACTTTGTCGGTTTGGCACGCTGTACGTGTGTGGAGTGTGTCGATTTGGACCAGCCGACCTACGCCTGCGCCTGCCTCTCTCCTCCCCCTGGCTACCCCACCTCTCAGATTACAGTGGTTGCACAATGCATTTTGGCAGTCCCCCTCTTGCTGGCCCTATAAAGGATTGCGCATATAAAGACAACCTTTGCTCAACTGTAGGGGGAAAAAACATTAAAACCACTTTTGGCAGCACGGTGACTGTTGTCTGTACACAAAAATGCGGACAGAAAGAAAGTTGTTTACTTTACTGTTAAAAGTTGAACGTATGCGCTGTGAATATGAGCACAATTCCCTTTTCCAGTCATTGTTTTTAACAACTATGTGCTTCCACAATGAGTAGCTGAAGACAGATTCGCACTAATAGCTCCATCATTCATCAAGCCGCCCCATAAGTAAAATCAGGAAAGGCTATAGGAGGAGGAGAAAGTACTTCTGCAATCAATGGTGTGTTTTTCAGTGAGTCACCAGCCCGGCGTTATGCCTCCAGTAAAACCAGCATCCTGTCGGAGCTGTTTCTGGCAAGTGCCTCAAATTAATATCTGGCATGGCTCCTAGAAGACTATTTTACCCAAACTCCACTCAAATGTCCACAATACATCCATCACAAAATAGCCGTTTTAGTACGCAGAGGAGAGGCAACCACAAAATGGTAGTAAGGGTATGAAAGAAAAAGTTATAAACAGAAAGAAAATAGAGTGAAGCAGCAGAACAGAGCCTTGAAATATGGACGTCAAGGCACTCTCAGTCTGACTTTTAAGAGTTATGGGAGGCCTAGATCCTGGATAGCATTACGCTGAGAGAAGACTCATTGCAGACTAATCTAAACATTACGTAAGAGAGCTCTCCTGACAAGTTTAGAGGACAGATGTGTCTGTTTACACAGATGCTGCGAGATGATAGAAATAGACACAAAAGGAGAGAGAGAGGTGAAAGATAGGCTGAAGTGGTGGTGAAAAGAAGATGACAAAATTGATAAGCTTACAGCTGAAAGTGAAAATTAATTTAGCCCAATGGAAGTGGAAGAATGTCTTTTAAATGTTTCTTGAAATCTTGAAAATATGTTTGTTAGACTGCCTTTTACCCGTTTTAAAAAAGCAACTGTTTGAGTAACTAAAGAGCATCTGAAGATTTGTCCATGAATCACAAAGTAAATTGCTGCCAATGCACTTTGGGGGAAAGGGCATTTGGTTGTCAAACTGTAAATATCAGTCCCTGGTGACACAGTACAACAATGTGTTGTGCCGTATGAGGAAGAATTTAGAGGAAAACTTTGTACGTGACTTCATTGTGTTGGAGATCCTGGCATTGTGGGAGAAATTATGTTTGCTCTACCCACAGAACAAACTGACTGTTGTTTGAGTTGAATTCCGCTCTCAGGAGTGTGGTTCAAACCTCCAGAGAATAGAGAAACACTTTTGAAATAATAACCTATGGCGGCAATCAGACTGAAAGCATGAAAAACGCGAACTCTTTCTTGGAGCGCTGGCTATGTGGCATGTCTCCTACTGGGTAATTATTGCTGTGCTACCACAGAAAAACAACACGAGATGTTGCAGATTAAAGCTGGAGTGAGTTCAAGTCCAAAGCCGTACATTGTGAAACCAGTTCCTGTAAACAAAACATCTCACAATCTGAAAAATGGAAAAGAGAAATGTACACTAGATTCTCAGTGTGGTTTGCACCAGATTGTTGCCAACTTGACAGATTTTCTCACACTGTGGGGCTGAGTGTCAGGCTTGGGTCAGTTAATTGAATATTTTGGTCAAGCGCTGAAAACCACTGCTGAATTTTGAAGCCATTGTGGACAACAGTAACAGTTGATCGTGGCAAACTCCACCCATTTCTAGCCAGTATAGATATGACCACAACCCAACTTCTCTCTAGAAACCGAACATTTATTTCTACATAAGAATTTCCTTCTTTTTTTTTAAGTGCAATTAGACTTTCCCATGTAATATTTGTGGTGCTAAACAAGGGCAAGGCAAAAGTGGCTTTTGGTGTAAACCATTGGCAGTTTGACTGATGCAATGAATATGAGTGAAATTTCACATTTTTATTACCATGCCAAACAGCTTATTATAGCAATAAGATGTGACATGCATGTTTTGTTTTTTTAGAGCTCGATGGCAATGTTTGTTGGTCAGTCGGACAACTAATGGAGGGACTGGCATGAAATTTGATAGACATTATTATTTCATAAAAAGGGCTGGGTCAGCCCTTATAAACAAATATACTAACATAAACGTAAAACAACATACTGTACTATTTATGCTAACAGGAAATGATACAATATGTGTGCCTTTGGATGTCAATCAAACTACAACGTTAGAACGCTCCACTAATCTCAATCCAGTCCCACTACTATCCACAATTAATTTCCTTTTTTTTTTCCAGTCGCAATGAGTGAAACACCTCAATTTCCTCTGTGCATTGCACTGTGGGAAAATAATATAGATCTACAATTTTCCATTTTTTCTTTAGTGAACACACTACATACATACTACATGCTCAGACTTAGTATAAATAACTGTATTGAACTGGGACACAGCTTTTGTGTTTAGTGTTTAGTTACTAAATGTTAGATGCTAACATGCTAAACTAATCTAGTTAACAAGCTTAACATTTTACCTGCCCAACATCCGCATGTTAGCAGCCATTGTGATCATTTCAGTATGGTGATGCAAGCCTCGAGTTTAAAACACCACTGTACCTAAGCACAACCACACAGACCAACTGATTCAGCTACTATAAAGTGAGCTGAATCACTATTAAATGGTATTAATAAACAAAAGAATAACCCAATTGATATATGCTGTTATGAAGAATATATATGGATTTGATTATTCCATTCATCTCAATAAATGTTTCCTATATTTTAGCGCAGCGAATACAAAGCAATATAAAGAAGATAGAAGTGACTGTGACAAAGTAAAGTGATAGGATGTCACAGATACACATCTAAGCACCCTAGGAAATGTTTGCTCATATTCACAAGAACCTATTGGAGTATAAAAGGTCATCAGTAGCATGCACATCAGTAGCAAGTCCATATAGAGGGAGTTGTAGCAGTTAGTGTCATCATCCAGAGCCCAACATTAATTGATATGACACACTGATAACGTGCATACATTTCCTGTGTTCACCTTTGTAGCAGTTGACTTGGTTATTTTCTCTCTCTTTTTGGTTTGTTTAACGGCTGTAAATTACTCAGTAGTTAGCAGTATCTGAGCCTCATTCCAATCAACCTGAGAGATACATGTAGGCCTGATGAGTGTTTGTTTTCTGAGATTGAACTTGTCAGCACTTAAATGACTTAAATGAAAATCCCCCTTACTCACGACTCTGACAAGCACTGTCTAGAAAGGGAAATCCCAGGGTATGGACATACGTTGTGGTTGTCTGACAACACAGCACTGTAATGAATGGATGCATAGTCAAGATATTTAATTTCTGATAGCAAGAAAGCCGAATCCAACAGCCGCAAAACGGTCTGCAATGTTATCAGGCAATTCTGCACCTTTAATGTATGTCCACTAAAAGTGCCTTTTTATTTGCCACTCACATTGTTGACAGCGTTATGGAAATGCCCCACAGATAAAAAACAAAAACAAAATTCTTTACCTTTTGCTTGATCTTAATCTGTTTGTTATTTTGTCTAATCAAGGCTCTCTCAAGGAGAAGTCTCATTCTGAAATCTTGCGAGAGGGTTACTAATGATCCACATTGTCAAAACCACCAAAATAGTCAGCCATGACATTGAAACTCTTTAAGACAATACTGAGATACACTTTTTGTACTCCGACTCTCACTCACAATTCCACTCTTGTCTTCTGGCAACAAGTCACCTCTCGCAAGTTTTCTGGACGAGACTTCTTCTTGAGCGAGACTTGGTTAATAACAAACAGACTGGATCAAGCGCAATTATATTTCTTTATCGTTCTTTGCTCAATACTGGACCAATTTCAAAATGTGTTGTGCCCATTAGTCACTTAGAAACAAAAACATGGGAAAATATGGTACATGTTGAAAAATACCAACGTTACCCTTTAAATTATGTAAGCAAACAACAGTGTTATCTAGTGTTGTTATAGATGATAACTCATTAGTTTCATATATAGCCAAGCAATGAGAGGAACTTACCTGCAGATGCCTGGCAGCATATTGCAAGAAGTAACAAGGGAATGGGGAATCTTCTAGCCATCCTGTAGTTTCCAGTATGGGGAAGGTGGGTGAACAGGCCTTTTCTCCTGCTTTTCACAAAGGTTTCCCTCACTATGAAGCAGTCTGTCGGAAGTCAGCTTCAAACCTCAGCTGCAAAGTGAACAAAAGTAGAGAGTCAATCAGAAGAAGACGCATTGAGCGTGGACAAACAGCAGGAAACTGGGCTCTGCTTAATATATATCCCATGGGAGTGATGAGATGAGACAAGAGAAGCAGCAGTTCGGAGACCAGGGGATTAATCCAGGAGGGTTAATTGGGGGTCATGCATGCTTCAAAGGGCCGTAGTGCACACACCTTCCCGTGCCCGAGTGTGTGAGCAGTGCGGGACGGCTGACCGGCTTGTTGGGAGTGAAACACTTTGGAACATGCCACAGGTTATTAACACACTTTAATTGAGAGTGCCAGGAAACACTGGATGCTCCAGTGGGGTCTTGAATAAACAGCTTAGTACCCCCACGCTAATCAGCATGACCTCGCCTGAAGCTTTTACTTTAGTAATCTGACCTCAAACGCTGGCTAACATGACACGGCAATAAGTTCATGTACTATTAAACACTAAGGATGTCCAACACTTTTTACACACTTTACAGAGTTCCTCTTAACCAACCTAAAAAAAAGAGAAATAAATTGAACATGAGAAAAATCAAGTGACATATGACTTCATGAGTCAACCTGAAATTAAAAATATGAGTATATTAGTATTAGTATACACTCTGTGTTTGTTTTGACTTGTGCACTTATTTGATCAGAACTGTATTTACTAAAAGAAATGTTTCTAATGACGGTACCCTCTAAATTGTTTGGTTGTGACAACATTATACACTATTCTGTATCGTGATTCAAATCACTGCATCAAGTGTATAGTGCTGAGGTTACCGGACTACTTGTTCCAGTCTGGTCATTTGACATCACCTCAACTGGAACAATGAAAGGGTGAGACTGCTAAAACTAGCTAGCCCCCCCTCCTTTATAGTGAAATGAACACTGAGTGTGCGAGAGCTACCGTATTGAAAGTATTGAAATAAACATGAACGCAAAAGTAACGTGAAGTGGGAATCAGTTAGCGAGCTAGGATAACTGGCTTCCACTTTATAAATGGACAATAGTTAGCCTAGCTTGCTAGCTTTTACTTTTTTTTTAACACAAAATGAGGAGCATCATGGGTCCTCCCTAATGTTGAATGTTGTAAAAGTAAAGACGGTTTAAATGGTTTACCAGTGCTATTTGGGTTTGTTCAAGAAGAGGAAGAAATGTCTATTGACATGCGTAGCCTCTTAACTCTCACCTTAACTCTCCTGTTTGTTAACAAAAGTTCCTACTGTGCAATATCCAGTTTTGCTATTCTGGGCCATATGCTTTTTTTCCTTCTAATGGTATAGGCTGAAACATTGTTGTATTTATCTGTCTAGTCTGGCTTTTGTGGTTGTTGTCTTTTTTATTTTTGTTCTGTTTTTGAATGTGGGTTGTCTATGTTTGTAAGTCTGTTTGTAGGTGTTACTTTTTTGTCTGTTAAAAATAAGTTACAATTAAAAACAAAAAAAGACATTCAGAGGCTATATAAGATTAGGACATGCTCCAGTCGAGGCCAGCCACCGAAGCTGTCAGTGCGTCTCCTAGCAACACCGCCCCTCAGATGTCAGTCGGCTGCTGCCGTGGGAAATACCCACCCAGAGGTTGACGCCTAGATGTTGGTTCCACAAATGAGTCTGAAATAGTTTTATCCTTTTTGGAAAATTGGGAAAATGTGTGCAAAAGCGGCAGTATCATTATCATTTATATTTACTTACTGAAACAACTTCATTGTAGTGAAATAATAAAGTGCAGAAAATTCAGTACAACTCTTAGAACGCTGCGCCCCACTGTAATTCAAGTAGTTTTAATTGCTTATCGCATTCCCTCCTCCTGATTCGCGAAGGGCGGGGCCACACACACACACACACACACACACACACACACACACACACACACACACACACACACACACACACACACACACACACCACACACACACACACACACACACACACACTTTCTAGATTGCAAAAGGGCGTAACATGTTTGATGTGGTCGACTGAACAAGTTCTGCACAAACTACTTTTCTGAGTGATATCTGATTCTTATGACAACAACACTGTAACTCAAGTTGAATGTCAAACCCATGTGGTTAAGGTGCTGTGACAGGAATTGCACTTTAAAGGTTTAAAGGCTGCATCTATGACTAGCACAGTACCGCGTGGTAGAAACAGATGTGTGCACCTATCTCCCTCTTGGTGAACCATAGAGGGTACATGAGAAGTGATGCATAAAGTTCTAAGGTGCATCGCTCTGCAGTGCAAGCAACTTGCACAGGACAAAAGGGCCTTTCACTATGAGGCAGCTGCAAGGTCATTTTGGAAAATCATGACAAATATTACACTTTCAGTTAGACAAGGAGAGCCAGTGCCCTCTGTCTGATTTATGCCTCTCCTTGAACTTCATCTCCTTACTGACTAAACGAAAAAAATAGCTGTGTTGCAATACATTTGGTGAGGCAAAGACCAAATCAAAGAAAAGCGGCATTCAAGGCTGAAAGAAAGCAGCATCTTACTCTGTTGGTAAGAAAAGATTTTATCGCAATTATAACAAACTGTTAAAGTTAAATTTAGGGCAACAAAGCTTACTTTTTTCTAACTTGTTTTGGGTTAAGTGTACAGGTTTTACCCCATGCCTCTGTGCTGGTTTTGTTGCAGCAACAACTAAAACCACCTCATGTGACTTCTCTTCAACCCTGACCGTCTAAGCCGAGCAACTATTTCATCCAAAGAAGATCTGGAAAGTACATCAGAACACGCAGACCTCAGACTGAACGTACTGCAGTGCACATTACCAAAACCAAGCTGCATGCTTGTGGTCACTTCAATGTTAAAGGCCCTGGCTTACATCTGTGTCATCACGTATGCATAAGCTGAAGTTAAGTGTTGTTAGGTCCAGAGGGCAGATACTATGTTCTCGTAATCACAAAGCCAGAAGTGAAGAGAGCAGCAGCACAAAAGGCTGAGCCAGTGTGTGTGTTACACACTGCACATTGAGGTACATGAGTAAGATGTTAAGACTTACTCATCAGACACCAGTTTGCGTCATAAGTCATCTAAATGTTCGTGACCTGGTGATGAGCTCTTCTCTTTTTACAGTGTAAATATGTAGCTACAGGCTCAGGACTAACAAACCACCCACTCCTCCTTCCATCACAAAAGCACCACTCTGACTGACTGATTACAAGCATGATCACAGCCTTGTTTCTGACAGAGCTCACCCTGTCCCCACACGCTTCCCTGCATCGAAACACCCTGACACCTGTGCATGATGTGCACCTTTGCCAACTGAGTCACCATGCACACAGATCCATGACACATATGAAAATTACAGCTGCAACTAATCAATACTTCCATTATTGATTTCTAGATCTATAAAATGTCAGAAGATTGTGAAAACTGTCAATCCCAGTTTCTCAAAGTCCAAAGTCTTTAAATGTCTTGCTGTGTCAGTCCAAAACCTAAGATATTATATTTAATATGATATAAAACAAAGAAAAAGCAGAAAATCCCCATATTTGAGAGGCTGAAAACAGCATTTTCTGACATTTTTGCATTAAAAATTACAGTGAATGTAAAAATAGTTGGCCATTATTTTCCTGTTCACTATCAACAAATTGTTGCAGCTCTAATAGTCATATAAAAAGTAGTTTGCAGTAGTCATAATACTTCATGCATGTGACTTTTAAGTATTAGTATTGACATCCAATGTCTTATATTAGAGATGAAATGATGAGTCGATTGACTGAAAATGAACATGCAACTATTTTCAGGATCATTTAATAGTTTCAGTCATTTCTTTTGTAGCAACAATTACGAACATTGATCTATTAAAAGATAAATACTTAGCATATCAATTATACAAAAAGTACATAATAATTGTTACTTGCAGCTCTATGTTAAATACAAATGATTCGTTTAAGAATGTAGCTTTAACATTGTTCTATAAAACAAAATGCAACACACATGCATCAATAACCTAAGGTTAGTGTTCATTCCTTAGTGCAACACATCAGATAGTTAACAGTTAAAAAGTGAAGTGCTAAATAATTAAATTAATCTACACTCTGTTTCTCCAGAGCTCAAAACAATTAACAACCTTACCTGACTTAAATTAGTGGTTGTAAATACACCGCCACCTTAATTTCAAGCAGTTTCCACTGTCATTTGCAAATAAACGAATTCCTGTTGACTCGTCCTGCTCTCGTCTCAAATATGACACGCGCGGTTCCACTGTCAGTGACGCCTGCACTGAGAGAGCACGCTGTTCTCTGTCTAAAGGCAGGGAACACCTCTGTAAGCACTGGGTACACACTCGGTTTACCTCCGTGTCATGTTTATTTCCCGTGTCCTAATAAAACATGACCAAAAAAGTAGAAAATTAGATAGCAACATTAGCAACTATTAGCTAATAGCCTGTAGCTTCAAGAAGGACAGCGAGAAGGAAGGCTGACTGTCAACGCATTCAAGGGACTGATGTTCAGCTGGATTTATGGGTGGTTAAGTAAACACAGCTAGCTTCAAAATATAATGTTTTACAATAACCTGCTATTCACAGACATGGTGTGCAATAACAGTCTTTTGATAAAACGTATTGATGTAGAAACAAGCGGTAACTTTTCAAAGTGTTAACCCTTGAGAACGTACCATGCAGTCTCCAGAAAATGCCCAAGTAAACTTGGTAGAAGTTAAAGTCGCTCCGGTGGATGCGGATATTAAAGTCGTTCTTCTCTCGGCTGGACATTCACACCATTCCGTTGTTTTTGGGGGAAACGGCGGCGCTGGAAACTGACGTGATATTTTTTACCAAAGTGTGGATAGACAGCCCCTCTCGCTCAAAGTTCTAAACAGTTTACTACTATCTTTCTGCCTTTTACTGAGGGCTTCATCTGGGGGCGGGGCGTAGAGGGAGGAGGCTGAGCTGTGCGCGAGATGGCCTGCTGCTGCAGAGCTCCTCAAAGCGGGGTGCACGGTCTCCTCAGGAGCCCCTGCAAGAGTGTCAGGAGATCCTCCAATCAGTAGTAAGAGTCAACAAAAACTTTTTTACAGACTCAGAATAAAGACAAGACAATACTTAGAATAAAGGACATACAAAAGCACAACAACTAAAAACAAAATATTTCTTACAACAGTTGGTAAAGTTTGACTCCTGCAGCCACAAACATTTGACTTACACGACACCACCTAGGTCTCCTAAGTAATATTCTCATAGCATAATAAGCTTGATTTTCTGTACTTCGTTCACAAGTGTGCAATATGCTTTGAACAGAGACATCTTCACTTCCTGTGCACACACTACACTTGCATAAGAGAATGTTTGCTTGTGCATATATCATGTGGTATAAATATCGTCATCTGTCATTTGTCCTGTAATAAAATGTCCAAGATATACCTTATTACAGACACTAAGGTTATTATCAAACAAATTAAGTCAGGACATTTTAAACATTTATCTTTTTGCTTCTACAGATCATGACAGCACTCTTAATGGCATTTTATGTCATGTTCCAATACACACAACATATAATAAAGAGCTGCTGGAGACCAGCGCTACATGGACTAAGGACCACAAGAGCATCTGCATACATAATACAGCACGGTTCATTAGAGTATTACCAATCATGCACCCAGTATTACAGACTTTCAATTGTTGGACAAATCATCAATATAAAGATTAAAAAGAACTGCTGACTCAATTTAGCAACAACTTTCTATGATTAACATAATCGAAGGCTTTGGAAGCATCAATAAAACGCAGAAGGCATAATGAGTGTTTACCTCTAGTTTTGGTTACAATTTCCTTTAAGGCATATATACACACGTCAGTATATAATACATGACTGTGTGATGAAATGTCTCAGCACTCAGTCCCCATTTACAGTGCAGACAGATGTGCAAGTCTATACAAAACTTCAAAAAATGTTATTGTATAGGGTTGCTTTAGGTCACTCTTATCAGAAGAGGGCCCATGTAGTGATCTCTATCTATATGGGGGTCCTTGATGCCAGATTATTGGGACGTCTGGCTATGCAAGAGTCCTTATATGCCTCAGTTGAGCACTTAAGCAGAGAGAGGGCCTACATATCTTTCTGATTGTTGAAAACAAGATAGCAGAAATGCAGGGAGATAAATCTGCATGGAAAAACTATAATTCTGGTGTTAATTTTAAGTAACCAATAGACCTTACTGCATTTAAGTACAAATATATGGTGCTACATTTGGGAGGAAACTACTTACTTTACTACATTTATTTGACAGCAATAGTTACAGATTAGTTTATAAGATATGATGCGTTGCATGAAGGGTGCCCGAAGATTAATTTTCCATTTTTTTATCGTAGACTTTTTTTAATCAGGTTTCATCTAAAACAAGGTAACATTTACAGAACTACAAATTAAATGAAAGGTACCATTAGTATATTGAGTTGTTAAAATGAGTGTCTCATACCAGCTTCACTTAGTGTGTGGCTTCACTACACACTAATACATGAGTAATAATGGTCAAATGATATAATAATCATGACAGTATAACACTGTGAAAGGGACAATTTGGAATAATGATTCCTCTAACCTCATACTGGCGTACAGTTTGCTGATGTCTTCACTTAAATAAGATTGGAATGCAGAAGTTTTACCTATAATACATGTTACAGTATATGTTCTAAGGCTGAGAGTCTGACCTGTGACCCTTTGCTGCATGTTGTCCTCTCTCTCTTCCCCTTCACTGTCTATCTTCTGTACTATCCAATGACTGTCAAAAAAGCCAAAAAATAATCTAAAGAAATATACATTTTGTTAGCCTATCCCCAGTATTTGAGATATGTTGTGATATTGTCAGCAATGGGAGTGTCGTGGTTTACTGGTATTGACGGTAACCATGATATATTTATTGCTTTTTTATATTGATATCATTCTAATAATTCACATATGATAATAACGTGTTGGCAGAGTGTATGTTTTGTTTGTCAGTTCATCTCGTTGCTTTTTCACTATCCATTAGTGTAATTGTTCTTTTAGCACACTGTTGTAGTTCTGGTTACAGACCCTCTCTCCACCTCCCTTCACTCGTATATGAGTGTAATTCGTTTGCCAAAAAAGAGACAAAACACACAATAAACAAAGTTAAAGATTAATTTGGCTGATAACATTTATTTATTTTTTATTTTTCAAAGATTCTATTGGCATTGCGATATATACATTGTGAAAATCTAATATTGTGACAGCCCCAGCAATTATACCTTTTAAACAATATCATAAACAGTAATAAACAATAGAAATATGTGTATATGTATGTATGTATAATGATATACATATTGACATTGCAACTACCAATATCAATAGTAGTACGTTTTGTTGTCTTCAGAATTGGAAGTCAAGATAAATGAAAATGATTGATGATAAGAAACGACACTTGCACATTTTATTTGATTCTTTATTTTTGGGTTAGGGTCAGGAGTTAAGGTGTTGAAGTCAGCTTTCACAGTGGGGATAATTCTATAAGAAACAAATGCAGCAAAACAAATTCTATGAGTGTGACAGTGAGAATCATTTAATTTATTTTTAAGACATGAGCATGGATTGTACACATCACAATATTATTACATTATCCTTTGAAATGAACTAAGATTTTAGCAAACATTTGTTTTTGTTTCTTTATTGAATAATTGGTCAGTTTTCTTTACATTCTTCTTCTTTTTTTAAGGGGGAACGGAAAAACTTATTCCAACATTCAATGGCCAAAGGCAGGAATAAAACCCTCAGGGGCTAAAACAGAAAGACAATCATACTACGAGACGAGTTCAGAGATTATAATCTATGATCAACCCCTCAATGCCGTTGAATGTGAGACTTTGTGAGCATGTGCTGCTGATAAATTGACCTGTTCAATACATTATACTACTGCAAGGTACCAAGGCACCAACAACAAGACACGAAAGAAGGTAATGCACTATCTTTAATGACGTATTTAGTTTTCATGTGAGGCAAAGAACACGTTTGAAAGCGTGCACACGCTGCTTCTGGAACTGTATTCATCAGGCATTAGGAATTTCTCAAAAGCCATGTTTCTACATGTTATTGTTATGGATTAGGTAATTTGGTTATTTGACTGTTTAGGTTATGTTTGGCTTCGGAGAGAGGGAGGAACACACTTGCCTGGGTTATATTACATTCATTTGGCAGATGCTTTTGCTCAAGGCAATTACAATATATTCATTTAAACTTTCATAATAAGTGCACCCAACCTCCTATGTACATTTCCTTCTGTACATTATTACTTTTGATTTCAAGCAAAGAGGAGTTGAGAGTAACTTCATTGTGATCAGATTAGGACAGATATTATTAGGTATGTAAACACAATAAACATCAGTTGCATGTTTGGCTTCTCCCATATTAAAAATGTTAGGTAGCTTCTAATATTAGGATGTGAGATACTTTTCACAGCTCTCAGAAGACATTTTTGTCACATTCTTTCAATTCACCACCCCACAACCCCAATCACAAGCACTAAACTGTACGCAGAATGATCTCTGTGTGTGAAATGCCTCGTACCCTCCTGAACAAACACTGCATTGCTTTGCTGTGATATCCGACTTCCGCTGAAAAGAAGATGCCGTGTGACTGGATACAACATAAATGTCACCTTAGTGATTTACCACTAATGAGATGGCACCTGTGACAAGCAGGAAGAAGACTTTTGTTGTGAAAAACACAAACACACACACACACACAAACAGAGCTGACAAGGAAACGCTCAAAAGGATCAAATTATTTTACATCTCATACATATGCATGTCTCCGTTAAAGTGTTCCACTTTGTTTATTTACACTGTGTTAGGGTTATGAATACAGCTGAGAGGAAGGGGAATAGAAAGCGTAAGAGTGCATCAAAGATACGTGGAAATCTGAAGCGTCTTCACATTCCATTAATGTAACAGGAGTTCTTGAGTTTGTATTGACCCAGTTGATTGCACTAGCTGTCAAGTCCAACATTTCTCTGTCAGAGGTATCATGCTGCACACCAGAATAACAAATGAGCTCCGTATTTGGTTGGATTGTATTACAGCCTGTTAAGATACGGCATTTTTAGACAATTTAGGCTTATATAGGCCTTAGTGTTTTAAAAGAAATGTTTATCTTTGTATGTCATGGCTATGTGGCATGGCTATTATATAGAGTTCATTCAGTGAGTGAGTTTTATTGATATATTTTGAGAATATATATTAATTTTGTTGTATGATAATATTCAACAGATCTTTTAATCCATGTATCAACCATGATGCATTCACTATTGACTTCTCATAATGAAGGCATGATGGAAAGAACTTAGAAACTGCAACGTGACCGTAAGGTATATATATATATGCTGAAATTACATTTGATTGAACTCTTGCTTAGAGCTTTAACTAATGGTTATATACATTATCAATTATTAGTTAGGTCTATAAAATGTCAGAAAATAGTGACAAATATCCATCCCAGTTTCTCAAAGTCCCAGGTGATGCCTTTAAATCTCTGTTGTGTCAGTCCAACACCCAAACTTATTCCATTTAATATGATATAAAACAGAGAACAGCAGAAAATATCCATATTTGAAAGCACCTTTCCAATGTAGCACAAGTTTTACGTGAAGGCAAATAAATGCAATATAACGTTTTAATACAAGTTTAGAGCCCAGTCTCCCTTCAAAGTGATTAACGGATTGAAAAAACTGTAGAAAGTAAATTAGAACATAGATATAGGCAGAATAAAATAACAATAGACTATAAATATAAAGAAGTGTAATGAATAGAATAACTTGTCATCACTGTGAGAATCCGCTTTCCTTTGTCCCTGCTCCCGCATCGTCTTTGGGCGACTCTAAATATTGGATTTGGGCAGGGATTGTTATTGGATTGCTGCTGACTTGAGCAGCAGAGAGTTATGTCACGGCCCGAGCGGACAGGGGTCTGCTGCCTCATGCTTTCTCAAACACATAACGGCCACAACAAAGACGATTCCAGTGTTAAAACTTTACTACAGCTGGCTCTTTGTACTACACTATAACTTTAAATGGACCACAGTTTCTCACATGTTCTCACTTTGATTTAAAATACCTATCAGTAGCAGGAAAGATGAGATGATTTTTTTGTAATACTGGGTTTTATGTCTTAAATCAAAGCAGAAACACATCTGAATTATATTCAAATGCAGACTCCTCATCTTTTACCAACAACATCTGGGGCGCAATAAGAATAACCTTATAGATAGAAAGCCAGCTAATAACAGATTTGTTTGTGTATCAAGCAGGCTCCCCCTGTCTATATCAGTTTCTCATAAAAATCTTCTATTTTAAAAATGATTTCAACAATCTCTGTTAGCGCCTCTTCCACATGCTCACTGTGTATGTACTTAGTAAAGTGGGTGGAATGTACTTGCATGTTTAGACTTTCAAGTGCCTTCATGTATACTGTATGTTGAGAGTTGTTTATAATTCAGAATTTAGCATTTTAAACTTAGAATAAACTGAATAATACTAAATTCATCCCAGACAACCAACATCATCATTTGGTAAACACAAATCTGTGGATTATGGTGCCCTCTTATGGAGGATGTAGACAATTCTCAAACATTTGCATGTTTATTAGTAGGGTAATCTTTACTGAAGGTTTTAGACAACAAAACATTAACATATTGGAAGCAGAAGTAGTATCATTAGTAGTAGCAGCAGCAGTGTTAGAAAAAGAGTGGTCCATGATTTAATTAAAGCAGCAAAACCACATTATGAAATTACTCCACTTCAAATAAAAGTAATACATTCAAATTAGAAATAAGGAGTTTATATTTATTAATTCACAAACAAATAGCTGTTGTTACTCCTCACATTTGAAACAGAGCCTTTTCCTAAATGACCTCCTCCCTTCTAAACAAGCTTCCTGCCTTTGTCAGGGGAACGGACACTGTGTCAGTATGTATGGTCAGATTCAAACTCATTTAGGAAATCTGACCCGTTCCTTTCACTTTCTAAATCCCCCTGCATTTGATCTTGTATTTACTGTAGACTGACATGTTGCATATGTGCCTCATCTCCTCAAATGTTTATTTATTTCTCTCCACCTCCAATATTGCATGGAAGATGAACTGCTTGGATAGTTATGTGGGCTATCACTGACAGATTGTATGAAAAGGAATTATATACAGTTTACAAATATCCAGGCTGCGATTAAATGAATTACATCATGGACATGCAAATATGTGCATTTGGTCCTTGGATATACCAGACTAAACACAACTGCCTGTGTTTGCTTTCGGGAGTGAAATACCATGTCACATCACAGTGAAATTTATCTTGTCTATACCAAACGGAAAATATTTATGTCAATTGCTTTTGCGTATCAAAAACACAAACCACAACAACATTCCACAGGCTTCTGCCTACAAAAAATAGTTTAACTCCGATATCTTGGCTCCATCTTGTGGACAAAAGCTGTAAGTGATCAATAAAGGGATAGTAGGTCAAAGTCCTTTTATTTATGAGGTAAAATATGTTTCAAAAGGGCAATGTTTTCCGAGCCACTTTGATATATTAGTTTTTTTTATTGTGGTTACAGAGAAAGAAGAATTGTGAAGAAGTCATGCTCTACCACTGGAAATAATATCCCCAGATCATTTTAAATGATCTCAATACAATAATCTGTAGAACAATGAAAGGACATTGTTAAACATTTCAGAGAGCAATGCATTGATGTTAAGACTATAACTATTCGCCCAAATGTGTTGACATTATATTTTCAATGTCAGTTCATAGCAAGGCTCAAAACACCAAATATTAAATATGATTAAAACTATTCATCAATGTATTATTTGGATTTGTACTCATCAGTGTCATATTGTTCATTATAGCTGGTTTTACCAATCCTTACATACAGTCTAGACATCTTGTGTAGCCTATATCATAGTTAGTAAATTCAGCAAACAAAGCTATTTGTGAGACTGTGTTCCTAATGTAATGTTAAGTTAGGCTACTATCTATTTATTTGTATTTGTCACTTTATTGAACTTAATTTTTTTGGTTTGTTTTTTGTATTCCTTCATTTACTTTTATATACATGTACCTGTTTATCTATTCCATTTGAAGTAGTACTGTTTATTTGTATTATTATATTGTACATTAAAAAAAAATGTTATTCCAGCTCACAGGAAGTAAACTCATGTTTAGTTCGAGTCGCCCTGGTAAAGTCCACATGCGCCCCACTCTTTTTAAAACGCCGAACTCAACATTATGTAGTAAGAAAAGGTATTCTTTAAACGTTTGTGATTCTACAAGTCTTTCACATTTATTCTATCGTTTCACATTTCCAAGCTTTACAGTCCAAAAAAACATTAAAGGCATTAAAGCTCGGGATATTGATAGCAAAATGTAGTTTTCTATACATTTCACAAGGAGAATATAATGGCGGTACATTACACAATTCATATGGTAATATTCCTGGTAAAGAGCATGGTAGAGAGGGGCTGGTAGCTTTTATGTGTTCATCGAAACCAAGTTTTCCGCTTCTGGGTCAGCACGTGAAACCACCACTCCGCCCAGATTCTAGTTTTCCGTTCCTGTCGATGCACAGACACAATGCTCCTCCGCTGGCAGAAGGAGAACCACTGACTGCCTGTATGAGGAGACACCCACACGAGAAGTGACATTATTTACAAGAGGGTCAGTGACTCTGCATCGATCAGTCACTGTTCTTATCAATCGATAATCCTCCAGGATTCTTCTGTGACATCGAGTTGCCATTTTGTTTGGAACAACCCTACAACAATGTTTACCTTATGTTTTAACACCTAGGTACTAGCTAAAAATTTGAAGGAGACACAATTGGTTGTATTTTTTGGATGAAACTAAATGTTTCGGACGCCTTTCTGTGCAGAAAAGCAATGTGGAACACGTGTAGTTAGTGTTTTGACCAATCAGTTGTAGAGGCTCGAGAAGGGTATAAATGTGATGCAGTTGCCGTAGGGACGTCTGCTACTGAAGAGTTGAACGCAAGAGCCCTTGATATCTCGTAAGGTAATGCTAGCACGGCAATTATTACTAAATGCCATGTTTTCCAAACGCAAACGTATATTATGGTAGCCTGTTTAATCCTACTAATGACAAACATTTGCGGAAGCTGTCATACGGTGGAAGGGAGCCCCTAAGGTTAACACGACAACATCTTAACAGCTAACGGTAGCTAGAAGTTAGCTGCGTTAGCTGTGCTAACTAGATGCTTTCTACAACACTTATTGAATAACAATGCACCCGATACGCAGTACCGGTCATGTTGTGTATAGAACTCATTTGAACAAACGATGGAAAGGTGAAAATAACTCGGTATTGCAGTACCGACTGTCAGTTAGCTAG